>NW_022900918.1:6289299-6328291 GCF_012274545.1 Fukomys damarensis
AAAAAAAAAAAAAAAAAAACCCACCATCACCAACAACAACAACTCGAATTTCGTCTTATTAAAAAGCATCTGCAGTGTAAGAGAAACTACCAACAGAGCTATGAGACAACCATAATGTGGGAAAAATTTTTATCAGCTGTTCCTGAGACAAAGGACTACTATATAGAATACATAAAGAATTTAAAAAAAATTCAAAACCCCAAATACAAAGACTCAATTAAAAAATGGGTATCTAAAATGGACAGACATTTCTCAGACAAAGAACTAAAAACAGCAAGTAAACATATGAACAAATGTTCAACACTACTGGTCATTCAAGAAATGCAGATGAAAATAGCACTGACATTTCATCTCACTCATTAAAAGATGGCTTCTATCCAGAAATCAACCAATAACAATATTGGTGGGTTTGTGGGGTGAAAGGAACCCTTCTGCATTGCTTGTGGGAGTGCAGACTGGTGCAAGAACTATGGAAATCATTATGGAGATGCCTCAAAAACCTAAGGTTGGAGGCCTCATTTGACCCAGCTATTCCTCTGCTGGGAATCTTACCCCCCAAATGAAAGAATCATACCACAGTGATAAATGCTCACCTATATTTATAGTGGCACAATCTGTAACAACTAAACCTTTGGAAATAGCCCAACTGCCCACCAACTGGAGCCTGGATAAAGAAGATGTGGATTTTTTTTTTTAATAAACTGGAGTACTACTCAGCCACAAACAATCAGAAACTAGAGGCATTTATAGCTAAATGGATGTACAGTGAGGCCATATTTTTAAGTGAAATAAATAGAACACACATGTGTAAATACCAAAGTGTTTTTCTGATGTGAAAAACTGAAAGTGTAAATAAGGATCAAAATATATAACTGATGTGAAATAGGTAGAAAAGTTCTAAAGGAGTAGGGTGACTGGGAGGAGTAGTGGACAGGAAAGAAGGGAAAATAAAAAAAGAAAAAAAGGAAAAAATGGAAACAAAATCTTTGTAAATAGGGAAAGGTCGTCAGGATAAAGGGAGGGCAGGGGAAAAGGAAAAAAAATAAGAACAAAGATAAACCATTTGAACATACAAGATCCCAATGATGTATGTTATTATATTGTATATCTAAAATGTACCAATAAACTCAATGAAAAAAGTGAGTATAAATTAATTATAATTTCTTTATCTTCTTTCCAATTACCTCCTCACACCATATATAAATTATATAAAATGGTTAAATGCAATTTTTTAGAGATCTATCAAAAAAGCCATTATAATAATTTGTACATTAACCCATTCTTTTAAGAAATTTTTAAAAATGTGTGACTTTGCAATAAATGTGGTAATAATTTTTTCATAGAAATGTCTTCAGATATTTTAAATACTAAACCTTTGTATTGCCCAGAGACTCTTTCACACACTGTGGACACAATTATATAACATAGATATGAATAAAATTCCAAAGAAAAGTTTAGTAATTAAATTATGATTTTTTTTTGTTCAGAGTTTCCTCAGAACCTTGGTAATACCTGACGTTTGTGTATAATTAGTAATACCAGATATTATGTATGTGTAAAGAGTCTTAGAATGTCACATATTTGAAAATGATTTGGTGCCTGTGACCTTGGTGTTTTAGAGAACATAAAAGTAGGATATTTTGGATAAATTGAGCACTATATGTGAACTAATGTAGAATAAAAAACAAATACAAATGCAAATACAAATGTAGAGTTAAAAAGTGTCAGGGATGTTTATATTGTGAACATAATGTAATTGTAAATCACAAATCTTATCATCTAAATTAAGTATATATTGAGAAGTATAATAGATGATGATGAATACCATGTTTCTATTAAAGCACAACAAATAACCCTGAACAAATATAATATCATCATAAATGTTAATCAGTACTGACCAGCTCATTTCAAAACCTATTCCCAGGCCATTTAAATATCAATTTTTTTCAGCAAAAAACTCTGCCTTTGTACTTTGTATGTAAAATATTATGTTTAACTATACATATCTAAAATAAAACACAAAAAACAAAAAAATGAAATTTTATACTGGAAGGTAAAAGATAAACAAAATACGTAAGTGGTAGCAGAGGAATATTTAAAAAAATACAATAATACTCAGTTAATGCAAATAAGTTATGCCAGTGGCAGAAAAATAGCTAAAGTCATAAAATTCAGATGAGTAGTTGAGAACTTATGTTTATTTATATTCCTACATTCACTGAACTTCTTTTCTCATAGGCACCCTTTCATTGATTTGATTTTAATTTTCCTTCAGGTTTCTAACAAGTAAACCATGGAATAGACTGAGAAGGAAGATTGAACAAACTTATATGTCTATTAATCTATTAATGCAAACATGTCCAGAAACACAAGAGCATTACTGTGTAATATATTGCTTTACTAAACTAAAAATAATGAAATTATGTTCAATAATAATGAATGATATAAAATGACATTCTTATAAAAATTATATTTTCTTAGAAATTTCTATAACTTGTTTTTGGACTGATGCGATATAAGCTTTTTCATTAAAATATATTTAGAAAAAATAATACATTCTCAATGGAAAGAAATTCCCCCAAACTAATGATATTTAGATAAATAATTAATATTTCTTTTTAATGCATTTAGCAACTCATCTTCACATAGTAGTACTAATATGGGCCTATCAGAGAGAACAGGTTCACAACACAGAAAAGAGCACATTGTAGTGTAGCCAAAAAGCAAATGGACTCACAAAATTAAATGCTTGAAAACAGATGGCTGAAGAGTGGGTTCTTACTAAGATTTCCAAAATTATATAAAAAACAATGCAAACTAGACCAACCGAAGGAGTGTCCTTCTATGAAGGCCCAAAGGAAACTATGAGCTGGGGGATTCTCACCTTTTGGTTGTGCTCTTCCAGATTAGCTGAATTTGGGATGCAGGAATCTAAAGCTGGAGTCAAAGTGACTGAGCACTGCTGTCAACAAGACTTCAACTCTGCCTCCTATGGATGAAAGAGTGAGTGTTTCACTTTCCCGAAAGATCTCCAGTCTGTAGGCATCTGGTGGGAAGATGTTTATGTGTATATCAAATTTATGTACTAGTTAAAAATCTATTGAGATTTTTGTGGATGGGGGGTGGAGGCATTGACGGGAGGGAAGGGGAACGGGGAAAAAAATGAGAACCAAGATGAATTATGTAAAGGTGCAAATTTCAGATAGTGATTGTAATTATATTGCACACCTTAAATATACCAATAAAATTAATTAATTAAAAAATCTATTGAGATGAGTTTTACTTAGCCATGGACGTATTAGACTTTTCACATTCCTGGATTATAGCCATGAAAGATATTTATGCAAGTAGGGTTTTGGTGGATTGTTAATATCAGTGCTTTTCTTTCATTAATTCTGCTTTAATATAGTAATTTTTTAAGAATTGCTCCTATTTTGTGATAGTATACATTATGTATATATAAGGTGATGCTATAATTTGATAGATGTTTAAACAGCCTTTTCTCCATTAGTAATGGACTATAATTAGAAAAACATTCTAGATGCTAAATATTTTGAAAGCTTTGTCCATAAAATTTAATACTTGGTATCTGTTAAGTGTATCCAATAGATCAAGGATAGAAGTAATTTTGAAGACACAAAGAACAATTATCAGGAGATGCACAAATTCAAATACATAAATCACATCCTGTACATTTCAAAGGGTTAAAAATGTAGTAAAATGTGTCCTCTCACTAAGAGAAACACCAGTTCTAGGTTTCAGATAGAATTTTGTATTTGACATTTGTTTTACTAGGCATTGAACTTCAGATACTAGCAATATTCTGCATCCTCAGCCCTTATTTATTTATTCATTTTTCTAATTTTCAAAAAGGATCCCAGAAAGCTGCTAAATCACAGATGTTGGGATCTTCCTTCTGCAGCTTCTATGAATCCTGGGATTACAGATGTGCAACAAGAAGTTTGGCTTTATGATATTTTCATAAATAGTATACAGAGTTTGTAATCTGCAATCCCTTAAAACTAGTATAAAATTGAATAATTGATTAATAATAATGATCATACAGTATTAAATCTTCTGAAATATCCACTATTGATTCTCATGATCAGGTTTTAAAAGTATAAAATCAGTATATTTAATTTAAAACAGTGCTTGTGTTAGTTTTGTTGAATTGTAGAGGACAATCTTTAGAGGCATAAACTACAAAATTGAATTTGTTAATGGATTTTGCTGAATCTTTTCCTTTGTTATTATTTTACTCTGATGAAGATTATAGGCTAACACATAAAATACTCCAAAACCTACTAGATAGAACACTATTAGGTTGAAAAATATTTTGTCATTTCTTCTTAGACGATAGTCAATAGTTTAGGAGAATCCTACATTGGGAATTTTATAGAAAGGTACAATTCATCCATAAACTCCTAAACAATACACATAAAGGTATTATGCATGTTTCATATGTGTATTTTACATATCTGATTAGAACATTTTGATATATTTTATTACACATATTTGATATGTTAAACTATACATTTTCATAGGTACATTATCCAATGTATATGTACATATGGTTTTATTTTGTATAAAAACAAAATTTATACGCTGTTTATCATGAATAGTGATAAAAAAGTGTACTGCCTGTATAAGCTAGTCAATACAAAAATAAAAGAACACATGCATAATTTTATAAATAATTATGAATAAAATTCACATAATTGTTAAATGTATCTACATCTTATTCAATTAAAGTAAGGTAAAAGAAGTTCTTTTTGTTTTTGAAATGTACTGAGACAACAGTTTCCTGTTAGACATTTTCAATTGAAGGAGACAGAGGCATACTGGCCATTATAACTTTCATCTCAGAAGCATTTCAGTGCCAATGTATTTGAAAACAAGAAAACAGTGCACATGTAGAACCTTTTAACTATTGTACTAAGGAAATCAGGTCACTCACAACAGCATTTTTAATTTGACAAGGGATTACAAAACATTTGGTGATCTTTAACTGTTGTCAAAGCCATCTATTACATTAAGAACAAGTTGATTTTAATATTTGTCAAATTAAAAACCATTGTATCATGCTAACCTTGGGCATTCATTTACATAATTGGCTCTCTGCTTGCTGTGTACTATGTGACACCCTCATTTGATTACTGTTGATTTTTTTTCTGAAATTCTGAAGCAGGATCTAACATAACCTGCATATTAATATTTTATTTTCATCAGGCTTACTTTATGCAGTCAGCTTGCAAATAATGCTTCTTTTTTGTGATTAAGCTTGTTATAAGTCACTTGTTCAAAGTGTTTAAAAACAAAGTTCATTATACATGTGTATCCTGTTTTATAAAAGAATAATAAAACTGGACTCTGAAGATTAAGAGTAAGTGCGTAAGATTCTTCTCTTGGGATTGGCCTTTAAGAACTCTCCAAAACTTAGGAAAAATAAAGTAGCATTTATTGGTCCCATGTCAGTTATTTTTATAATAGCAAAATACTCAATGATTTAACAAGTATTTAATTATTAATCTTAGATTTGTAAGTCTGTTGTTGCTCCACTGGGTTCAGCTGGTTGAAGCATCATGGTAGGAAATGTGCAGTGAATACTCACAATTTTATGCTTTCTGGGCATCCAATGGGAGGGTAGGGCTGTCTTATATCTGAGGCAGACAGTAGTCAATATTGAGAGGTTTGAGCTCTCAGCCTCCTTGCAGTTCCACAGGAGGCCAATCCACTTATTTGCTTTGTGTTGTCTGATAACAGTCTCTTTATGAAACATGCAGAGGTAACCCACTGGACTGATCGTGCAGACCACCCACTCCACACGAGCTGCAGACATCACTTTAGGCATTGTAAGATCCCACAACACCTACAACTGATTGTTCTGTTTGCGGGAAACCTGCTTGGTTCATGCCTTGTGCCTTAGAAGTCTTTGTCACACAGGTCTTTCTCTCTCCCCACTTGCAGGTTGAACACAGTCCTCCTGTGAGGTTCCCATGGGCTTTCCTTTCTCATAAAATTGAAAGAAATAAATTATTTTTTCTTATTCCATGTGATCTGTGCTGCTTCCTGTTATGTATCTTACTCAACCAACACACCCAAACCTAACTTTTCTCATTCTTAAAGCTTTCCTGGAAAGTGGCTATTGTGATGGAAATAAACTATAACTCAGGTCAAACAAGCAGTAAATGGAGTGTTCCACTTTAAAAAAGTTTCCAGGGGAAAGGACACTTGATCACAGATTAAACACTTGGGCCAAAGCTGTCAAGTAGGATAAAGAATTATCTTGAAAGCACACCACAGATATTGAGCTATGTGGAGCAAGGCTAGAGTTTACAGCCACTCTAAAGGGAGAGACCTCAAGATCAAATCGGAGAGAAATGAAACAGACTATTTTATGTCTGCTTCACCCACCTGTCACCTAGGACTTAGACTCTTAAAACTGTGAAATGAGTATTTGAACACTGTGATGGCTAATCTCATCTGTGAACTTGCCTGTGGCATGTGGAATTCCCAGATTAGGAATCTTTTCTGAGTGTGTCTGTGCAAAGTAATATTGATTATGCCCAAAGCAGGCTGTAAAGAGTTAATCCCACAGTTGGCTTGTTTATAGAAGTGAGTCTGGCCAAAGCCTGTGTGCAGAGGTCAGAATAACTTGCACTCAAATTCCATTCCCAGAACTAAAACCTTTAGATTAGAAGGACAATGTTCTAATTACAATCATATATTTTGTGTATTCTGTTCCTAATTTGATAATGCTTTGTCTTGTGTTTTATGAATCTTGTTTACATTTATTTCTATAGAAACCACACATCACCTTTACCCCAGTTGATTGCCAATAACAATCAGTCCCTGGGACTTGCCAGCGACTTCGTCAGTTGCAGTGGCATTGGTCATCATGACACCCCACTTTCTCTTCTAGTTCTGTCTCTGAGCATATTTTTTCTCAGGTCTGCATCATTGGGCAGACGGGGACTAGAGACTTACTGCTGGAGTCTCTGGCATGTTTTAGGGTGTTTTCAGATTGGATGAGCATGTGCTTCACAGAAGTCAAAAAAATGGTTTGCTCTCCACAGTGGGGGAAGATATTATTCAATCCATAAAGAGACAAAATACTACAAAAACATGGAAAAAGAAGGAACTTGTTCTCCAGTTTTTGTCTGTTTGCTTGGGTAGGAATGTTGTTTAATTCTTTTCTAGTCCTTGTCATGGGGTCTGCACCATGAGGTCCTCTGGGTCTCAAAACTTTGTGTTTGAACAAAATTATACCACTGACACATCTCATAGTCAAAGATAGACATCAGTGGTCTAAATAAATGTAGTTGTTTCATTGACAGGAAAAGGAAAATAGTTCTTTAAAAGTAATATAACCTAGCCAGAAGTCATGGCATGTGCCAATACGCCCAGCACTCTGGGAGGCTGAGAGAGGAGGAAATCAAGTTCGAGGCAGTCCAGCTCACTTAGCAGCTTAGAAGAACACAGTCTCAAATTTGAAAAGAAAAAAAATTAATATATATCTTGTACATACACAAGCTCTTCACAATGAAAACATTATGTATTATAAATATGTACTGACAAAAGAAATAAAAATAAGTTTTAAAAAGTCTTGTGAATATAAATTAATGTAAAGGCCCTGGGCTCATTCCCCAGTATAATAAATAATAATAATAAAGATGATATGATAGCAAATAATTATAATAATAACTACATAGTTTATGCCAAACTTTGAATGAAATATTTTAATTTACTTGATTTTTCATACATGCAAAATGGTTTCATCCTTACTGTAACACTGATAGGCAGATTATTTTCCCTTTTTTATAGATTATGAAAATAAAATATACAATATGAAAGAAATATATTTATAAATGTGATGCTTTTAGTAAGCTAATATTTGAATGTGAAAAGCTTTTGGAAATATAACCTAGCTGTTTTCTTGCCATCTACCCAACTCACTGCGTTACCATCTTTCACTTTATAGGCTAATTTAAAAAATCTGAGAAGTGTTTTACTCAGTCATCTATTTTTAGTCTTTTCTTTTGTTCCTGCAACCTAAACTCACAAAATTCACTGTCATTAATTTACCTGTCCTGAATGTGATATTTTAAAAGAAATATCCAATGAAATTAGGTCTAATAAGTAGTAACCTATACATATTTTTTTGCAATAATCTATTCATATTGTAATCTGGGTATAGAACTAAGAAAACAAAAAGAAGATAAGCATTTACCAAGTTCAGGGAAAAGAAACGTGAAATAAAATGAGAATTTCTTACAACGCTGAAATGTCAAATTGTTATTGATATATGTTAGCAATTGCCAGATCCCAAGATTAGTATCCCCAGAATTTAACTTTTATAAATTGATCTTTTTGTGGGGGGCATACCGGGGATCAAAGTCAGGTCCTTGTGCTTTCAAGGCAGGCGGCGGAACCACTGAGCTAAATTCCCAGCCTGATAAATTGCTCATTTTATATAGCAAAATAAATCATTTTCTTTGAGAAAATGACTGAGAAAATATGATAATCAGGAAACTAGATGAAATAGTTTTACTGCTCATGAAGTAAAAACTAAGTACTTTAGTTTTTAGTTATAATCTTTCCGACCTGAACTACAATTTTTAAAATATTCATTAAATTAACAGATTATATCTTGCAGAACTATAATAATCTGCAATAATACATAAGATCCTAATAAGATTACTAATATTTAGAAATGGGAAGAAAGGAGCTAAAGGTGTAGGGAAGGTGGGATGGGTAGGGGAAGAGTAAAAAGGGAAAAGAAAAAAATGTGAGAGAATGGAAAGATGAAAATAAAGTGTTTGTAGATGGGGAGGGGAGGAGGGGGTGAAGGGAGGGCAGAGGTAAGGGGAACAAATGAGAATTAAGAATTGTCATGTAGAGGTACAAGATCCCAACAATGAATGTAACTGTACTGTATCCCTAAAATGTACCAATAAACTCAATTAAAGCTGAAAAAAAAATGTTTGGACCAAGTGAGAGGACTACTTTCATTTTCATATACATATTATTTCCACAAAAATATCTGCTCTCTCCTCCCACCATATTTCTGCCCTACAATCCTGGTATGTAAATATGATATAAATAACTGTTTCATATATTCATTTTAAAAATGTTTCTATAAGTCATTAGGTTTATGTTTTCTCTTGTTCGGGTTATTTTCTACCTATTATCTAAATGGTGTAGTTTTATATTACTTTATCTACAAGTTGACTAATTCTGTTTTCTGTTATTCTCATTCTGGTGTTTTTAGTAACTTTTAAAATTTTATAGCATAATATTTTTAAGCTCTCTAATTTTACTTAATTATTTTTTATATCTTCTATTTTTTAATTATATATTTTGTTATTTTTTCACTTGTTTCAAGATAGTATGTGAATATTTATAGGAACATATTACTACCAAGGTACTTTAATTTCCCCATTATGAAATATTAGCCTATCATTTTGCTCTTGATGATTCCTCATATTTCAGTTGAGATTTTCATGGTTCTTTTTGTAATGATAAATTTTATATTATATTCTGAGTAAGGTAAGTATTACATTATGTATTCAGATTTCTATGTAAATGTACTTTTTTGGCGGGTCATTAACGAATTTATGTTCATGATACATATACTATCATATTTTTATTAGCAAAGTCTCAAATTGTAATTTACCTTTCAAATGTTTTGCACTTTTACTCTAACCTTCCCAGCTATCTACTATATAGAGCCTACTATAAATAAATGAATACTGATTCACACTGTAGCTTATTTTGTAAAGCTGTTGCTGAGTAAATGCTCACAAGTTTAATACATAGACACTTCAGAGGTTGACTAACATTTATATACAGACTTGTAGATCTTCTCCTTCAATTCTGTAATCTCTGCAATTTTAGAGTCACTATTTTTGGAAAAGGCCAAGATATTATCTGTTTTCATTTGCTCACTTCAGGCTCAGAAGTTTAGCAGAGCTT
The DNA here is from genome assembly GCF_012274545.1 of Fukomys damarensis. Classification (NCBI taxonomy): domain Eukaryota; kingdom Metazoa; phylum Chordata; class Mammalia; order Rodentia; family Bathyergidae; genus Fukomys; species Fukomys damarensis. The sequence continues at coordinate 6,299,275 of NW_022900918.1, forward strand.
TGTTTCAGAGCATGCCACACTTGGTACCAAAGAGAAGAGCACTGACTTTAAACACCCCTGCTATCCAAAGTAGTTTGTCTTTCTATGCTTCCCAAATTTTGCACTTTGGTTAGAGAATGCAGCTTATTAGTTTGCTTATTTTCTTATTTGCTTGTTTCCCTTGAAACTAATGTTCTTTCTAGGAGGTCATCTATAGTTGCCTAAGGTGACATACATAAGAAATGACAATGACAACACAAACACACAGAAAGGGAATGCCAAATTAGCCCTGAGGTCCTGTCTCTAGTCAGTGTGCATTTTTTCTATTAGCTTCATAATCTTCTAGTACTTGCTTTGTAAATATTCATCAGAGGTCATTTTTGCAATTAACAGTAGGCTTAGAGGCCTATGAGCTTACTCTGTCTTCTCTGAGGCTGTAAGCTTCTTATTTTTTACATGCATTTACATGGAAAGAGAAAAGACAGGTTACATAGACATAGACCCATCTATCTATCATTTTTCTTGTTTAATTTCTGCTTTTTTGTTGTTGTTGTACCTGGAATTGAACTTAGATCCTTGCACTTGCAAAGTAGGTGGCAGAACCACTGAGATAAATCCCTGGCCTTGTTGAATTTCTATAAATCTCAATTATTTTGCTTCTGCCTAATTGTCTTCATTTTGCATTCTGTTCAGTTTCGATCTGCACACCAGGTACACTCAATTGGTATAGAAAAATAAAGTTACATCAACTTGATTTTCAAGTGATATTTTTGCTGTGCATACAATCCAATATGATGTCTATATACAAAATATATATACACATATATTTTATATATGTAGTATTACATATGGCAGATAGATAGATAGATAGATAGATAGATGGATAGATAGACAGATAGATAGACAGACAGATCCAAGTATTTCAACTTTATTTGCTTAGTTTACAACAAATGTCTATCATCATTCCTAAAGCTGCTCCTGTGGGAGAAATTTATCTTTTTATTGTCTGCTCTGTGATCACTAGTTTCTATTTAGCAGTGGTTTAAATAATAGAATTATAATATAGCTATACAATTTCATTTTTTCATCTGTGGCTTTTCTTGTTAAGGCTGTATGAGTATCTTTAGTTTATATATTTTTTTCTTTTATTCATTTATTCAGCAAACATTAACCAAGTTTTAAATATAAGATAAACCATAAGAAATGTTAGGAGAAAACATGAAATGTAAACCATGATTCCAACTACGTATTATGGCTTCTGAATGACATGAATAATCAAAAAGGCACATATGTACCTCGTGTGGTTATAAGGTCACTGAAAAAAGACTATTGGCCTATTCACATTTCTATGCAAAGGCATTCAGTGGCTCCCCATTTCCCCCACAGTGAAGCCCATGTTCTTCAGTCCAGTCCTTGAAGTTCTTTACAAACTAACCTCAGGCCACCTTGAGGTCCCTGCCTCCCTGCTGCTCCTCCCATACAGAGCAGGTAGGCTCTCTCCTGCCTCTGTGCCTTTGCACCTTCTGATTTCTTTGGGGAAGATGCCCTGCTTTGTTTTCTTTATTTCTTTATTTTTTTATTTTTTTGAGATTCATTTTATTCATTTTTGAGTTTATTGGTACATTTTTGGGATACATTACAGTTACATTCATTGTTGGGATCATGTACCTCTACGTGGGAAGTCTTGATTCTCATTTTTTCCCCTTACCCCTGCCCTCCCTTCACCCCTCCTCCCCTCCCCATCTACAAACACTTCATTTTCATCTTTTCATTCTCTCACATTTTTTTCTTTTCCCTTTTTACTCTTCCCCTACCCATCCCACCTTCCCTACACCTTTAGCTCCTTTCTTCCCATTTCTCAATGTCAGTAATCTTATTAGAATCTTATGCATTGTTGCAGATTATCCACACCAGGGAGACTATTCAGTATTTACACATGTGTGACTTAATATTTCACTTAGGAGTATATCTTCAATATGTATCCATTTTCCTATGAATGAATCTATTTTCTCATTCTTTATGGCTGAGTAATATTCCATTTTATAGAAAAACCACAACTTCTTTATTCAGTTTCCAACGGATGGGCAAATAGGCTGTTTAAAGATTTAGCTATTACAAACTGTGCTGCTATAAACATGGGTGCACATACTTCTCTGTGATATGATTCTTTTAGTTTTAGTTTATATTTTTTGTAAATGCCGTTCCAAGAACTGCACTTGTTACCTATACATTAGGGATATTTCCCTACTGACTGTTAGAAAAATGAACTAGTCTAAAAGCAATGTGATTCCTTGTTTTGTTCTGCTACCTTTTCTCAACTACATACTTCATGTGTGTTATTTTCTCCTAGGTAATCAACTGAAGACTATTTACTTGCTAAGACTTACACGTCACACTAGGCATGAAGAGTAAGAATCAAATAATTAACCATAAATAATGGTTCTAGTATTTATTTGAATTTAGTGTGCAAAAAGAAAAGTTAAAAAACATTTTATATGTAATCACCTTTTGAAAAAGACAGTTTAAACGTGGGACAGAGAAGAATTTTTATTTTGTTTCAAGGATATATCCACATTGTTGCAGAGAATAACATTTATCATAGAAAGTTAATGGAGAATTAATAGCTCATCCATGTAATTTTTGAATTTATCATTCAATGTGGAATTATTAGTATTTTATACACTGTATAAGCTAACTATGAATAACTGACTTAAGGCTTTAATATAAATTAGTTTGTGGCAAAAACTAATTCAGGCATTGTATTCAAAGGAATTAAAGAACAGCCATATCTATTTATTCCTTGTTAATTTAATTTTAGCTTGTGTGTTAGATGGAAAAATATTGTCTTTATTATCCTAAAGAAGTTTAAACATATGTTATATACATCATCATATTTTTCCTTGAATTATTCAGTGTTATAATGTTTGCTTATAATGTTAACCTTGAAAGATTTATACTCATTGCATGAAATTAATTTTAATTCTTAAAAGCATTTCTCTATACAACATATAAGAAAAAATTATTCTGCTTTTCAATGAATATATATATATATATATATACCTACATTGTTTTACTCATAGAATGACATATGTGCTTACTTATACTATAATCTATTTGAATTAACTTTATTGTTTTCATTTTTAATGTAACATTTAAAATTTTACCTTGTATCAGATTTTGTAGAAACAGTGTTTACAAATAATATGTTATAAAATTGTCGTTATGCCAATAATTCCCTTATTTTCATCCAATTTAAAGTTTTTCCCCAAGTTTCAGGATACAGTATTATGTTTATGTCATTATAGATTCATCTTCATTTTCTACCATTTCTGCAGTTTCATATGAATGGAAATATACATTATTCTGTAGTGTCTGGAATCTTGGCTCACTGAAATGGCTGTGGGAGTCATTTACAATGACATATATGTATATCAATTATTATATATTTAAAGTTATGAATTGTGTGTGACTAAGTGGTGATTTAAATTATTATGTTTTCCATTTTCTGGTTCAATGCTTCTAGCAAGTTTGGCTTGAAAAAAAATCTATTCTTTGCCTATTTTATTTCCTCAGCAAGACTGTCAAAAAGTCAAACCTAGGGTTGGGGATTTACCTTAGTGGAACTGTGCCTGCTTTGCAAGCACAGGTGCTGAATTTGATCCTTGGTACTAAAGCAAAACAACAAAAACATACACATACACACACAATGTCAAACATATATTTTTGGAGTTTATTTATGCATTTACATTCATGTATATGTTTAACATACATAAATACTACAGAATCTTCAATATTTTATATTTTGAAGGTATCATAAATTAATTACTGGTAAATATTGCTACCAAATATTTATTCACACCACATTGTCATGGAAATGTGTTTTTTTGTCAGCTGATCTTGTTTCCTGCACACTTTCTAAGCTCATTTATGTATCTAATATCGTTTTGTAAAAAGATTGAGATTTTTCATAGCTAATTGTGCCAATTATGAATAACTTCAAGTTTCTTTCAGTGTCTTTTTTCATTTTATTATACTGTTAAAATTCATTATTTAATTCAATAGTTATGTTATATACCTTTTGATATTTGAGTGAACTAAATCATATTTTATATATTTTGTAACCTATGACAATTTTTAATCTGTCATATTTAATAGAGTTTTTTTAGTTTTCTTAGATTTTTCAGAAATATTGAAATATGTCTTAGAAATATTGAAAAATTTAGCATAAGTACAACTTAATTTTTTACCTGCCAATCTCTATCAGGGGTTGAGCAGACGCTCAATCACCTGACCAAGGGTATGGTGGCAGGATAATAAAAAACAAGACAAGATCTTTATTGCAAAAAAGAGGGCCAACGATGGTCAAAGCTCTAATAAGTCTAAAGCACTGTCTCCTGGAGGTTGCCACTCTTTATTGAACACACAGCTTCTTGAGGAAGTAAAGAGCAGTTCAAAGGACAGCGGAGTGGAGAGCACTGACATGAGCAGTGTCCTAGCAAAAACAAACAAATGAACAAACAAACAAACAAAAACATTCTAGCAGGAAGAGATCACCAATCAATAGGAAATTTGTTTTCTTCCTTAGATTAATTTTTGCTTCTATAGAAGTTTCGTGTACAAGTCATGTTGCCCTTAGCTGCAGTATTGTCTTGTCTTCTGTTGTAGTCAGGGTTTTTGGCCAGGAAAAAGTCCAGCCAGTGGTCTAGAGCCCACAGCAATATCTCATGCTTTCCCACATTGAGGATCTGCACCTGGAAGGCCCAAAGGCCAGTGGTGGAAGCCAGAAAATCTATGTTGGTGAGAAGAAGGATTTGCGCTACCAAGAGGGATAGACACGGGAGGCAGGAAGTGATGCGCACAATAAAGATCACAGCTCCTCTGACAAAAAGAGCAGCCATTCCCAGGAACAGCAAGGGGCCGATCTCCTCTTCTGAGAACAGCCTAGTTCTCATCAGAAAATCTAGCCACAGGAAGCTTCTCCTAGGAAATCAATAAGCGAAGATGTTCCCCTCCTTTTCTTTTTAAGGCTATTGACAACAGGCCTCAGGTGGACCCTCCATGCCCAGACCACACTGATTCAGTTCAATTGGGTGTTACAAATTGAACATTAGTGAATCCACTACACCATCCAAGACATCACGGTGTCATGGATCACAGCAGTCATCTGCTGTTAGCAGTGGCATGGGGAGTTGATCCCTTCCCATTAACCAATTGCTGGGTCTTCAGCCAAGTCACTGTCAACTAACAGGCAGACTCAGACTTTAATATTAAAAAAAACAATTTATAAATTTGCAGCTCATTCAGGGATGTCTCCATTAAATATATATGCTATTCTCATATTAAATAGTTGAACAGCTGTATGACAAGTCTGATAAGCAATAAATGATAAAATCAGGTTCTGTATATCACTAACTACCTATGATAACATCAGTTGTGTTCCCCTTTGTGTTATGTTAGTGAACTTTCATTTACTATGGCAAATACTAGAGATAATCTTTTTTAAAGGAAGAAAATTATTTTGGCCCACAATTGCTAACATCTTTGTCTATGTTTGCTTGCTTCTTCCTGTTGCTTTCACCCTGTAATGGCACAGTACCTCATGGCAGGAGTGCATGGTTGAGAGGAAACCTTAACTTCATGATGGCCAGGAAACAAAATGAGAAGCAGTCATGAGCTGAGATACAACACTTCCTTCAAAAGAACAGGCGCAAAAACCCAAATTCCATCCATTGGGCAAGACGTTGAAGGTTATTTTCTGTTACATTTGCACCACAGGCTGGGGGTCAAGCCTTCAACACTTGGGTCTTGGGACATTCAAGATTCAAGTTATAGTACCTTTGTAATCATAAATTGAATATGTATATTTATATATATATATATATATATATATATTCTATTCTAAAGTTAGGGAACATCCTATCATCAAATATTTATTGTCATTTATTATAGGCTGGAGCTAATCTGGATATTTTAAAAATAAAAATAATATAGACAGGGGTGAAGGGAGGGCAGGGGTAAGTGGAAAAAATGAGAACCAAGACCTGTCATGTAGAGGTACAAGATCCCGACAATGAATGTAACTGTACTGTATCCCTAAAATGTACCAACAAACTCAATTAAAGCTGAAAAAAATAATAATATAGACAAATCTTACCCACAGTCATAATTGATAACAGGAGAAAGACAGTGAAATTATTATATTTGCTATTAAAATTTATACTGTATGCAGATATGTATAAAAAGGTAACTTTTATCTGTAATGAATGGGAGAGACTGGGAGAAAGTTATGCTGAGCAAGCAAAGTTTAGGCAAATGTAAGAAATATTAATAGTGTAGTGTATGGTAAGAACTAGATAAAAGATATTAAAATAAATCTGTTTATGAAAAGGCTTCCTTTTTTTTGGAGATAGGGTCTCACTATGTAGTTGAGACTGACCTGGAACTCACTATGTAGCCCAGGCTGGTTTTATACTCACAGTGATCCTCCTACCTCAGCCTCCCAAAGGTAGGGATTACAGGCATGAGCCACCACAGCCAGCAAGGCTTACTTTTTTCTAATGTAGACTAATGTACAGTCAGTAAAGTGCAAGTATATATGAATTGATACTATGAATTCAAAGTGTATTGAGAAATTGTGTTTTATTACTATTGTTAGAGTTTAAGCTTTGTTTTTATATTGAATTTTCATGAAAAAAATTTAAAGGAGAAATTGAAATGTTCTTACTCAACCTCTAAAACATAAACATAGGCTAATACTTATATATCATCACCTGGAGTGATGCACACATAAGATGAATATTTAAATTAAAATTATTACAGTAAAAGTCCCATTGACATTAATCCCACTCAAAGTACTTTTTCCCCTTTTATCAAACAACTTATCCCATTATTCTTGTCACTTTCTGAAGCATTTCTTAGTGTATTCTTTTGTGTCTTTAGTTATACTGTCATGAATAAATTGAGGTCCAGATTTTATTCAAAATGTTTACTTATTACTTTGGAGAAGAACCGCAAAATTCATGGTATAAAATCCAGTGAATAAGGTGGATGAATTCAAACCATAATGTTTTTGTGAGCCTGGATGTTCACTGAATAGCACTCGGCAACAACATTCACTGTATATTTTTGTAATCATAGCTAGAAAAGACAATCATGAAAAAGACTTCCAGATCTACTTCAGAATGTTCCAGGAAAAATGGGATATGTTCAAAATGAAGAGTAATCTTTTTTGAATGATAAATATCGACATGTCTTTAGCACATTTTTAAAAAAGTTAAACATTTGCTAAGTATTTTTGTCATAGTTGTGTTCATGCATACACTCAAACATACACAAACTTCTCTTACCATTTCATAGGTAGAAAGTTATAAACCTCTTAAGGGCAAGACCTAATTAATGTGTGAGTCTAATTGCTAGCATTGTAGGTTTTACAACTAACTGACTTTCAAAAATAGTTTAAATTATAATTTCTAGAGAATTATCATGTGTAAAGAAGAATGCATACTTTAAATGTTCAACATTGTGAATCTGATTGTCTTTTACTTCTATATATGGTAATATACTTTCATGACTTCAAACAGTCCTTTTTATATCTATATTTTGTTCTCTCTTATTTGTATGCCTGTTTATCAAATTATATTATCTGAATTAAAATATCATTTTCCCCTTTGCTTGTTATTATTTACTACATATCTTCCTCTTACATTCCAAACACACATGTATTCTGCTGTCCTTGCAAGAAAGCAAATTTGTAGAAATTAGAGCAATAATGTCTAAAAATAGTGCGTTCTGCTACATTTTTCTCAATGAAGTTCTTTCTCCCCATGGAAGAGTTCAAGTTTTCCCACTCAGTTCAAGTTTTCCCTCTACTTCTCTATCATTAGACGTTAATAAATTTTCTATTTCCTTATATCCTACTTACATTAAATCCTCCTTGTTTTACCTATTATGAGTACCCTAATTATTTGCTACTGGGGACTGAAATAAAATACTCAAGACAGAAAAAAGAATGTCATAATATTAAATGAAAAAGCACAATTTTCTAACATATGAGTAACCCAGATAATTATTAAAGAGCAAAGTAAAGGATAACTGATAGGAAATAGTAAGATAGATCTTTCTGAAATGAGAGAGGGATCAAGATGCAGAAAGAGTGATGCAGGTGAAAAAAAGTTTATGCGCAAAGGAATTCAGATGTGTTATGTACCTGTATCAAGTCCACACAAGGAATGCATAAATTATGTACTGCTAATAAATACATCTGTATATTCCAAAGTGCAGGAAGCATGCAAGTAAGAATACAATTATTTTGTTGAATGACTCTTAATTCATTTGCTTATGATTATGTCTACCACTCAGGGTGTCTGTGACATCTTCAGGCTAAGGTACTCTAATTGTGACTCCAGGTCTGAAGGGTCTTCATTGTTTCCAAATGTAGTACAAACAGGTTATCATTCTTCTTCTGTTCTCCTAGATGTCTTTGAATTATTCATCTATGTTTTGGAGAAACCAAGTGCTTAAATTTCTGTATTCTTCAAAGATTGGTAGCACCAAGGGATTACTACATTCTTATTAATGTCAGAATTTAAGATTTAGTGTTCATGTCATAGTAACCACTAAATAAAATACTTATTGACTTTCACTGATAATTATTTTATATATTTAATTTTATATTATCCCTTGAGATATTGAAAATAGATCTGATTACAAAGGGTCCTAAGCAATGCTTGGATCCGAAGTTCCCAGTTATTTCTTACCTATTGTGATTGCATTCCCAGCATTCTGTAGAGACCAAGTCATATGAAACTGCAGTTTATTAACTTTAAAAAGAGTGAACCCGTTAATCTGCTTATGTTCCATATTCCTGAGAAAAGTGACTTTATTTGGAAAATTAATTTAGTTATTTTAATATCATTTCTGATATTTTATAATCACTTCAAATAACCAATTAAGAACAGGTTATTAATTTTAGTTCCATACTTAAGAGTAAATGACTAATATTATAAAAATTGGATCTATGTTTTAAAAAAGACTTTCAGATATTGTGGAAGCAATGATGATTTTTGAGAGTAATTTTTAAACACTGAGAAATGTCAATAGAGGCTATGCTAAAAGTAATTTGAGAGATATAAAATGGAATACTACTCAGTCATAAATAATGAAAAATTAGAGTCATTCATAGAAAAATGGATACATATTGAGGATATACTCCTAAGTGAAATAAATAAGTCACACATGTAAATACCGAATAGTTTCTCTGGTGTGAAAAACTATAATTGTACGTAAGATCCTAATGGTATAATAGACAATGTGATATAGGGAGAAAAGGGCTAAAGTTGTAGGGGAAATGGGAAGGGTAGGGGAAAGGAAATAAGGGAAAAGAAAAAACATGAGAAAATGGAAATAAAGTATTTGTAAATAGGGAAGGGAGGAGGGGGTGAAGGGAGCGTAAAGGGAAAAAATGAGAAAAAGACCTGTCAAGTGAAGGTACAAGATCCCAATGATGAGTGTCACTGTACTGTATACCTAAAACGTACCATAAACTCAAAGAGAAAAAAAAAGTTTAAAAAGTAAAAATAGCCTGGCGTGGTGGCGCCTGCCTATATTCCCAGCACTCAGGAGGCTGAGGCAGGAGGGTCACTGTGAGTTTGAAACTAGCCTGGGCTACATAGTGAGTTCCAGGTGAGTCTCAACTACATAGTGAGACCCTGTCTCAAAAAAAAAAAAAAAAGTTAAAAAAAATAAGTAACGTGAGCATTGAATAGAACTTTAGTAGGATAATTAATATTTGAGAGACTTTTAAAGATTTTGTGATTTCCATCAACTGTAGATATGTACACTAATGGCTAAATACAAAGTCAGTGTATAGATCTATAAATCATATAAAACTATAAATTAAGTTTTACACATGCCTAATAATTTTCATGCATCAAGATACCAATACAAATAAAATAGATGGCCAGAAACTATTAATAAAAACAGATGACATAGAATAATCCAACCCAAAAGCACCTTATTGGCCACTAACACATATGTATTAGCACTAAAGTGTTTCTTTAAAAATTGATACAACAGTCTCATCAGTCACAAACACAAAAGCAAATTCTTACAGTAAACAGCCTTTGCTTTTTGTTAGAGCTAGATTGTGCAGTTTAAATCATGCTTGATTTAATCAGTCATACAGCACCAGTAAAATAAGGCTTAATGAAATTCTGGCTTTTTTATTCTTTATCCAGGTATTATAGTACAGATGGCCTTACTGCTAAACCTTGAAAATTTAAATAAAATTCACAGAGGCATAAAGTAAAATTATTTTCTGCTTCCAGTGTTTTCTTAAGCAGGTCAGTATTAAAAAATTGAAAATACCAACAGATTAGGAAGAAGATGCACTATTTCATTACATCCTGTATTTTAAGTCACTTTAGAGTATGAGATTGCTTAAAATTTAGAGTTTTCTGGTTCAAAAATTTCAGAGTGCATGTAATGCTGAAACAGATTATTAGTCTAGCATTTAGTTAGATTAACATATTTAACTATTATAAAGAAAAATGTGAATTATGAAGTTACGAGCACTTATAAAATAAATGTGACATAAAAGTATTAGTGATACAATTGAAGAATATTAATGTGAAATTGAAATTCAATTTTACTTTCGCCTTCCATTTTTTTGTTTATTGTAAATATTTTCATAGTTTAATTTTCTTTTAACTTTGAAGACCTATTTTCTGACAAATGTAGGATAATGTCTATAGTAAGGTATAAACCAGTACTCTTAAAACTAGTTGCTCTACAATATATCTATGCTTAAAACACACATAAAAGCATGTTTTAAGTAGAATAGATTCATAGTTTATGAGATGATCTAGGGAGAAATGGTGGGATAGATCAGGGCTAATAGAAAACCAGTAGATTTGGAAGAGGAAATGGTACCAAAACAAGTTCTTAGTTACTTTTTCTCATTGCTGAGACAAAATATCAGAAGGCCAAATAAAAATTTGGCTTACAGTTTATAGAGGCTTCCGATCATAGCTTCCTGGCTCCAAGTCAGAGTGGCAAAATCAGAGGGGCATCATAGAGGAGAAACAGTGCATGGTGAAGCAGGGGAGGCAGAAGGCAGGTGACGGCAAGCAACAAGTGATAAGCAGCCAGACTACCCCTCTTTCTGTCCCTTATATTTTATCCAGGTGGTTAGGGCTCATATCCAGTTGGGGCACAATTAATCCTACCTAGAACTATTCCAAACCAATCAGTAGACTAACTTTGTGTTCACACACCCTTGATACCAGCATCACACATTTAATCCCAACATCAAATACTAGATTCAGCCACCTCTGTAAAAGCCTTACCTATGACCCCATGAAACTTCAGAGGGATACCTCTACACAAAACATAACATGTATTCCCTGCCCCCTCAGAGATTCATGCACATCCTTTATGCAAAAGTCATTTAATCCATCTCTAAGAATTACTAATATCCCAACAGTTTCTGCATTACTGAAAAGTTCAACTCCAAAGTCTTCTCTGAGATTTAAGTCAGACTCTTAGCTTCAAGACTCTGCAGAAATGAAAACAGAGTTAAACACTTCCAAGATGCAATGGGGCAAGACAGGCATTTTAATTTCAAAGGGTATAAAGAGAGGATAGAAAGGAATGGTAACAAAGTAAGAACAAAATCTAGCAGGGTAAACATTAGATCCCATAGTTCCATGTCCAGAATCCCTAGAAGTCTGTGGCAAGTTATGAACTCCAAAGGGTTTGGGTAGGGCCATCCCTAGGGCACTTCCGGTGGTTATAGATCTCATGCTTCTCTTTTTGGACTGCTTGGCCCTCTCCTTGTAGTTTTTTCTCATATAATCCATGCTCCCGGCTTCTTCAATATTCTAGGATCTCCACCGCAACTTAAGTTTCACACCCACAGCTTCACAAACTGCCCTCTTGGGGCTATAGTGCAGGGCCTCCCAGGCCTTCTTCTCAATCTGGGTGGAAGCCTTTCTGTCTTTGGCATTCTGCATCCACTTAAAACCAGCACCACATTGGTGATGTCAGTGTGTGCTGCCAGCTGAAGCAGTAGGCAGGCTTCCTTCACTCTTGACTATAGGGGTAGAGAGCCTAGGAATCAAACTCTGAGGAACAACTTCCCCAGGCCACCACCATTCTGAAACATGGTACTCTGGGGAATTTCTTCTCAAAGAAAAAAATCTTTCCTTTCCGCAAATTTGATGCTGCAAAAGGATGAAGACAAGTTAGTTGTTGTGATGTCATCAGGACATCTTTTTTATTGTTCTCATTTGAGATACTTAACTTTTTCTTCCTAGTCTTTTCAGCAACCAAATTATCTTCTGTTCTGTGTTTGCATGCCACAACTTTATTGGTACTTCCTTTCTTGTCAAGCTTAAAACATTTTAATCATTCTCCTGGGCTCTTTGCTCTTGATTCCCAGCATAGATCTGGCTAGATTGCCTCATTTTAGGCTGCCTTGAAATTTTTTCTGTCAAATTTATTAGTCCACAGCCCTAATCTCACTCTCAAGGAAAGTCTCTGAATACAAGAAAAATACAGACACGTTTTCTGTCCAGTCATAACAAACAATGTCTGGAGTTCAAGAGTCAGTGCAATCCTAATTCCCAGCAGAAACCTCCTAAGCCTGGTCTCTTTACCAGCAACATTCATATCAATATTCTGGTCTTCTGACATCTGACCAGAGTCTCCCATCAAATGCAGTTTAAGGAATTTATAGGGCTGCTTCTTCATGCAGCATTTCCAAAGATTTCCACACTATTCCCAAAGCCAATTCCAAAGGCTCCTGAACCGTACAGTTAGGCATAATCACAGCAACAACTCCACTTCTCTAGTACAAAATTCTGTTTGTGAAGAGGCACTCCTAGAACCAAAATCTATATTAGTCAGTACTTACTCTTAACATTTTATAACTTGAACATTATAACATGTTAACTAATACTTAAGAACCAATATTAAGTTTGTCAACATTATAATACATTGGAGTCATATTAGGAGAGAAACATATGAGCTGAAATTAAATTTAAGTTCTACATATGAATAAGGCACTATCTAAAATAATGTGTTCTCTAAATAGGCTTCCCATCATAGGGAATGATAAAGAAAATAGGCATTAAGCTTGAAAATGATTAAAAAATATTATCTAATTTGGAAAGCCAAACTATTGAGAAAAAGAGGTGTCTCAGAGACCTGTTGAACAGTATCCAAATGTTTTACATATGTATAATTGCGGTCCCTATGGAAAGAACAGAGTAGTTTAGGAAAAGAAAATATATAATTGCTATTCGTGGAAATGCATACATTTACATAAATTTAAACATTAAAAAGTGCAGGAAACAATAAGCTGGAATAACAAAAACAAATAATAACAGAATAAAAACAAAACAAAACAAAATAACAAACTATTTGCATTGTAGCCAAAGAGCTAAAATCTTGAAAATAAATTAGCAATGAGGCATATGCCGGGGAAAAAAAATTTACATTGCAGGTAACATAATCTAATTGAATATTCAGAAAGGATGAATTTTAGAAGGCAATGAAACAGTACTACTGATTTGCTGAAAAACTGACATTCACTGGCATTGAATACCTGGTAAAATGCAAGAATAAAATTTAAATAAATAAGAATAGTCGAATAAAAAATATTAAATGATTTTATTATTTCCTATGAAATACACTTCAAAATTATTCTGGCTAATGGGGGAAAAACAAGAGAAATAGGATTCTAAAGCAAAATGAAAAGCACTGAAAATATTAATATGGAAATACTAATACTACAAAGGTAGTACTAATATTTTCCTCTTTATTTTTTAAGGTAAAACACTTGAGGGTGAAGCAAAATTAAGATTGTATTCTGAGTTCACAATGTATTTTGATATAATATATAAACTAGTTAAATATTAACAATTTACACAATTGCAATTTTTTCTTCTTTCAAGAAAAGTGGAGAAATCTTCAGTCTAAGTAGGCTTCCTGATGTTCAGCAAATGCTATGATATTTAAAGAAATTAGTTAAAAAATTGAAATTCTTCACACTCAAGAATAATTTGTCATGAAATTCATTGACAAACTAAATATGCTTATGATTAAATCCTGAGAAAAAACCTATAAAATGAAAAGTCCAAGTAGGCAGTCTTTTTATGGAGATAATATTGATGTATTTTTCTGACATGTCCATTAATGATTTTAAAGTTTGTCACTAATTAAAGTAAAAGGTTTCATATAGAAAATAATGAAATTTTAAATTGAAAAATGAGAAAAAAATTTACATTAGATTTTCAGTTTTTCTCACTGAAATAAACTGTAAGAATGTTTTATTCTATAAAAATACCTGTCATTTAGTATTCTTTTTAAAATATTATTAATGTAGTTATTTGCAGTTGCATTTGTTCAACATCTGCTAAAAGGTAGATGGTAAAAGAAGGTCTAATTGCTAATGGTTATATTAAAATTTTAACATGAAACCTTTTTTTTCTCTACCAGTGCAATCAAATTTAATTTTAATATTGGCCTATGGACTATGAGAGATATTCAATTTGGTGTGTAGATCCCAGATTATAATATTATTAGTAAAAACATTTGTCATCCTCATTTTGCTTCCACAAGCAGTGATTGACTTAACTGACTTGAAACAATTATTCTAATGTTTACTTTGAATTTTAAGTTTGGGTTTGACAGGTAGAACTTTGCACTTCTTTGAACCCCATCACTTTTGCTCTCTCACTTCCCTCACTGTTGAAACAATTTACCACCTGTAGATGAGTCCTATTTATTTTGTGTGCATTTGTTAGGATATTAAATTTAATAATTTTGCTTGTTTTAATACAAGGTTTAATAGTTAATTTAACCATTATCAACTAAAGGTTGTGCCTAGTTGTATTAATAGCAAGTTAAGAAATCTGTAAGTTAAGTTGGTGAATTTTTAAAAATAAAACTAGTTCTCCTAAGAAATAGCACATTAAAGCTCAAAATCATTAGCTTCAACAATAGGACGCCATATATAAACAATCATTTTTGGTCAGAAAAACCATTTCTGTACCCTCTTTATTTCTTTTTATTAACATAAATATCTGTTTTTTGTAATACTTAAGATAACAGAAGGCCTGATTTTATTTTTAATAACCCTCTAAGTTATACTTTTTTAGTGATTCTGTGTTCATTCTGCCACTACAAATGTATTTTTCCAATTTCCCTTGTCACTTTCTTTATGAATACATCCTGTAACTAACTCTTTTTGTTTTTAAAATAAATTGGATATTAAAAAATGGTAGTATCAATCAAAAGTCTAATATATATATTATAATTATTTAACATTATAATTCTTTGGCTTCCACTTAGAATGATATGGATATTAAAATACGACGTTTTGACTGAAGTAACTCATAACAGTTCATTAGATGGCATTGCATAGAGTATCAGTCCTGGATAAGTCTCATGGGCCACAAATTGTGTGAAAAGACTGGGTGTTCTCGTTATCTATGTCCAGCTGTTCAATCAGCAAGCAGTTTCACTAGGAATCTGATTAGTGATTCAGCTGCGAAGCCCAGTTTCCTCAGACAAACTTCCTGCAGACATTTTTTTTTTTCTCTGAGAACTTCTCTAACGTATGGAAATCGACACCTGTTGGAAGCCACGTGGTAGTCACACATGCATGCCTAGGAAAAGTGGGAGTTTCAACACTGCAGGGCTAGCATTTGACCTTTAAATGGCAGCTTACAGACCAATCTTCCCCTTTTTATCAGTGGCAAAGAATTCAGGTGGCAGAGTGGTGCATTAAAAAACAAAACAAAAACTTCTTTTGCAGAAATTGTCTTATATCCAGGAGTCCAGACGACTTTGAAGCTTATCAGACTCATTGGGAAGCCATGATGCTTTTATAGATGGTCTTTGATAAGATCTCTGGTCTTTTGCTGTGGTCTTGGGAAAAATAACTTGCAGTTTGACTAGGCACTCTCAGCCTTGTTTATGACAACTAGACATCATCTGTCGCAGTAGGAAGTCTCCTTTCCTATTTATGCGTGATTTGTTTTTCACAGGTTAATTAGTAACCCATTTTAAATGTCTCCCAGGAGAGTTCTATATGCAGGAATTTATTATGCAAATTTCAGTATTCCCTCTTTCTTCACCTTTGATTAGAAAAGAACACTGTGGAAAATACTTTCATTCCAAAACCCAGTTGATCTATTCCCCTTCCACAGTGTGTTTTAAAGTTAGTGAGAAAACACCAAGACTCCAGTACTTGACATGGGCTTCTAAATAAATTTTATTTGGAGATTTAAAATCCAGAAATTAAAGGGGAGGCTTAAGAAGTGTCTTGAAACTTTCATATAGGCCATATTTGTTAATCTTTACACAAATCCATAAAATAAATTGTCTAGAGATCAGTGGGCATGCTGACCAATCAGACTTAGCTGTGGTCACCTAGGCATTGCTTCCTATATTGTTATTCTCTTCTTAGTCAACAATTCTAGCTTTTTAGTCTTGCTCTCAAAGGACATTTTCCATATTCTGATCTGCCTATGATTTTTAACTTAGATTCTACTTTGAGAATGCCTAGGTTCAGATACAATTAATATATTTAAAATTTGTTGAATGTTTTCTTTTTTTCACTAATAATTGCTAAATCTAATATTCTACTAGAATAGATTAAAGTATGATACTTTATATGACCTCAAAAACTCTGACTATTCTAAAAGGATGTGGGACAAGCATATATTAGGAATTTACTTCTGTTATAGTTAAAAAACACACAATGTGAAGTTTTCAGGAATATTGTAAGGATGTAATTTCAAAATTATTAACAGTGACAGTTCAACTTTTAGATAATATCATATAGTAAATATATATGTAATTTCCTTTTCTCTAATGAATATATATATGCAAATCATACATTTAATAGGCTATCATTTCTATTAATGGAAAACACATGATAGTACAGAAGTCACCTTGATCATGTTTCTGCCTGTAACAACAAATTATGTTACGTGTGGAGCTACTAATTTATTCTGCACTATGTAAACCACTATTATATTTGAGTTTTAGGGGATAATGTTAACAAGAGAATAAAACATTGAAAAGTATAACTCAGTTATAAAGGAAACATGCACAATAGTTAGCATGTATATTGACTCTGTTTATCTTATATTCAAGTTTATAGAAATGTTTGCCATTAATCAGAAATCATTAGAGGCCCTCTCTCTGCTGCTCAGAACTTCACCATCTTCCCAGAAATCTTTTAGTTTATGTTTTGTAACTGGCAAGAAATAGTGTTTACATTTTAATGTTAGCTGTGAGCATAAAATTGAGAAACTAGAAAATAATCTTATATGTTTGGTTGTATTGATATTCATAATTTTATGTTGCAAATCAGTAAAACTAAAAGGATAAGTTGAATACTGTTTCTAACAATATTTTGTGCTTAGACTAGTTGGGATGAGATAATTTTCACAGGGTTGCTGATCTGTCGTATATACTTGCTATGAAATATGGACCATGATATTCTCACCAATAATAGTTGAAAATAGGGGCCGGGGATTTAGCTCAGCGGTTCTGCTGCCTGCCTTGCAAGGGCAAGGACCCGAATTCGATCCTTGGTACCAAAAAAAAAAAAAAAAAAAAAAAAAAAAAAAAAGAAGTTGAAAATAATTCAATGATATGTCATTACACCAAGACCATGAAATAATTTTAGTTAATAGTTGTCTACTCCTACTGCAAATATATTTGATCTGCCTTGTGAATCAAATTAGTTCATGGATGTCATTTTAGTTGATGTGGTTGTTAATAATCCTGCTATTGCTGAAAAAAAATCTGTGATGCCTTCTTTTATTACAAAAGACTTTTATCTAGTTTCTATTTTAAGACTAGTTTTTCCATGTGTCAAAAGATTGAAATTCTCAATAAACTTTTACTTGTAATTCAATTGTCACATTTTGACATTTTTATAATTTCCTCAATTAATGGTCTATTTGTGTGTTTGCTTTGTTATTATTCTTGTATTGATGCTGAAAGTAAATTAACTTATTTTGTAATCATGCTTTTATAATCTCATGTTCCTTATAAAATATAAATTGGGAAGGGTTATGGGGAAAATATTCAATGTGTATTGATATAAAGGTTGCATCCCTATTTTTTAATGTTTTAAATTTGTAGTTGAAATTCATTTTAAGTTTTAACAATCAAGTATATATAAGAACAGATTTATCATAATATCACAAACACATTTCAAATGGTCTGCATAACATTTGTACTTTTATTTTTCATCATTATCTTCAAATTAATATGAGACCTATTTCACATTATTTTATTAATTTTCTGGTTTTCTTTTTTTGTTCAAATTGAAAGTTGAACACATTTATATCCAATTCTCCTGATGTTTTGATGATTGCTTATTTTAAATGTATATCTGATTTTTGAAAAATAAAACTTATGGTTTGGGTCTGGTAGTCCCCCCAAAGCCTCATTCACTCAGAGGTATCTAAATCTGGAATGTGTCATGTTGGGACTAAAGGCATGTAACTACTAAACCACTACATGTGGGTGATTGATTTAGCACCATCCTTCATCCCAGTACTCTGGATGGGATAAAAGGAAGAAAGAAGTGAAGAAAGTCTTATTGATTTGTTGGGTTGGGTAGGCAACGTTGTTTCTCCTCTGCAGGGTCTGTTTGTCATCCCTGCCTTGGAACAGCTGACTATGGACTGAAACCTCTATGAACTTTAAGCCAAATAAACCCCTTCCCCCTAACTTTGGATTCCAGGTATTTTGTCTTAGGAATGAGAAAGAAGTAGCTAACACAAAAGTGCACACTATGAACATAAGAATGATGTATTTCATATTACTTCAAGTTCCAATGTGGAAATTAAATTAAGTTTTCTCATATCACTAATATAGGAAAACTAGAGTGTTTTATAAATAGCTATAGAGTTTTTTAAAAAAAATAGCTACAGAGTTCAGGGAAAATAGCCTTCTTTAGTGGCTGTTGGCATAAATGTATTTTATGTAATATACTCTTGCTATACTTCATCTGAAAATGTAATATTAATACTAACATAGGGACAATGTAAAAACACACTGAAAGTGTAATCCATAAGTTATTTAGGATGCTGTCTGCTAAGTAACATTCATTAAAAAATAGACTTTACCGCTGAAATTATTATTAAAATTACTTGAACTAATATCCTGGTTAAGATAGAGATAATTTTTTCTTCATTTTCTTTTCTGACATTCTATCGTGTAATTTGCTTTGGTCAAATTTCACTGAGAACATTATGTTTATGACAAAGAAAGACAAAGAATCTGAGATTTAATTACATTAGCTCAATAGCCATTGTTATTATTAAGAAACACTTCCTGTCTCCATATTTAAAGTAAGTTATGACACTTTTCACTCATTTCATTAAAACAGTATCTTTTTCTGAAAGAGATAAAAAAAACAATTTTTTAATAATGAGTGTAAAAAGGAAAATTTTTACAAGCACAATTAGATTGAGTGGAATTTAAGTATTTCTAACACAAGTAGGTTTGTTTTGGAAAAATATAGCATACTTCTGAAAGATTGAATATTCTTATGTCAAAAGCAAAAATAAATTTATAAACTGTAACAAAATAAAACACTTAGAAATATATTAATGTACAGCTCACATACTGATTTCATAAAATCTAAGTAATTTCAAATGTTCAATCCAGTGACAGTATTTGATGTTTAAAATAGATACTGACGCTGCTCCCTTTGATACATATAGGATTCTACAAATTTGGGCCTTTTAAGAATTCATGATTGTATGTGTATTTGTTTACGTATGTCTATGCTAAAAACATAGATATATGAATATTGTTGATTTAAAGAACTAAGGAGGCAATTTCATCAATAATATATTACTATATAGTAATTTATTATTGTATTTATTAACTGATTTCTCATTTCATTATAAAATATGGTCCCAAAACTGCTATATAGGAATAGTACTAAAATTACTTTTCTAAATGTTGAGTTTAATTGTATGAAATGGAGAGTTTAAATATTTTAAAACTAGGGTAAAATTATTCATTTTCAGCTTCAGTTTAAGAATGATTCCAAGAGAATTTTTAAAATAGCTAAGAATACATATTGTTTTATTTGTTTTACTAAACAGAAAAATAACATAATTTAAAAATCTTAACAACATTGTATTTTTCTCAACTGAAGGGTTGAGTATTTTGAGGGAGTTTTTATTTAAACATAATGTGTAATATAAATCAATTGTCACTACTTCAAACACAGGATTTTTAAAAATATAAATTCCATACAATCCTTTTATATATATTTTAATGTTTTAATAGTTTTCCTCATAAATAAACAAGATAAACTGACTAGGTAAACAAAAAAATGCTCAATCATATTTATTGTTCAATGAAGGATATTCTAGGTGAATATTAATATGAAAAATTCAGTAAGATAATTAAAATATGAAAATTCAAATATGAAAATTCAAATATGAAAAATTCAGTATGATAATCCTAATGGAACAAAAATTTAGAGAATTACATCAAAGATTGTGTTTTGACAAATCAATATGCCTTGTATATTACATAGGTATATTTTCATTTCATCCTTTCAAGCCGATTATTAGCATAGTGATATAATGTACATTTAATATCAATAACAAATTTATGAAATTCATTTACATTTAATGTTTCTATTATTTTGGTCCTAAACAAGCTATGTCTCATTTTCACATATAATTTAAGCTTTTTTATGCTTTAAAGACACTTTCTTAAAAGAATTTTTTTCATATAAATCAAGATTCCAAATTCAAATATAGGTATGGAAATAATGGTTTTCATGTAGTTACTATAGGTTTTATATGAATTTTAAAGTAATGTATTGTAATAACCTTTAAACCACAGTACTTACAATACAAAAACTTAATTCATTATAGCAAATATTGCTTGAGACAGTACCAGTTTTTCCCATTTTTAAAAATTGCAAAATATAAAATCTATTGAAAGTAGGTGAATGATGATTAAAGAATTGAATAATTAAGTGTATCAGCAAAGAGGTTGAGTATATGCTGTATCTTTAATAAAACTTTAATAAAAATGAAGTAAATATCTCCATGTAGTCAAGTCAGTATGATATTTTATATATATAAAAAAGACTGAAGTTCTATTTTAATATGCATTTTATTAACAAATATAAATTCAACATGTTCATGAGTTGCTGTATGCTATTGCTATATGAGCATACATCATGCATCCGCCCTTTTATATTCATATACATCCACCCTTATTATCTTCCCCACACAACTCCTTCCTAGTCCTTAGTAATCAATATTCTATTTTCAGGTCCCGAAAGGATATGGAAAAAAAAGAATTCTTGTACACTGGTAGTGAGAAAATAGACTAGTACAGCCACTATAAAAATAGTGTATAGGTTTTTCAAAAACTAAAATATTAAAAATAGTGTAACCTGCAGATCCCCACTCCCAGGTATATGCTTAGAAGAAGAGAAGCATACAAATGATGCTTGTAGGCTGATGCTTATGACGGCTAAAGAAAATAGCTGAGGAAAGGGAATCAACCTAGATGCCTATCAACAGTTACGTGAATAAAGAAATTTTATTCAGTCCTAAAGAGAAACAAAGTCCAGACATTTGCAGAAAAATAGATAGATCTATAGGACCCCATATGAAGCTAAATAAATCAAACACAGATGAAAAAGTATCACATAATCTTTCCCACCTGTGGAAACAAAAGCAAAATAAAATCATATTTTTTCACACAGTTTTTATAAAAAATATAATGAGATGAATAGAAAACAAAAATATAATCATCTTAAACAGTATATTGTATGACACCTCTACACTGTGTTTAAATATTGTAATATTAATAGGGTATATTTTGCTATTTTATAAGTTCAACAAGCCACATATGAAATTTCTCTTAACAATAATCCTAATAGTTTTATAACATACTTTTGTAAAATAAGAAAATTCTTTAAAAATTAATTTTTTTTTTTTTTTTTTTTTTTTTTTGTACCAGGGAGGAAACTCAGGACCTTATGAGGCAGGCACAGTTCCACTGAGCTAAATTCCTGGCCCTAAACATGAAAATTCTTTAAAAGTTAAAAGTTAGACTTTTTCATCAACAAAGACACTGCATTGCTTGTTGTTATTTTTTCATCATTTTTATTGACATGTGTGCATATCTATAAGATGCAATATGCTATTTTGATTCATGCATACACTGGTTGCTGATTAAATTGCCTAATGAGCATTCCTATCACTTCTTTATGATAAGTACATTCAAACATTTCCTTAACTATTCTGAGATATATATTACTGTAATTATATTCACCTTACTTTTCAGAATAGGGTTTATTCACCTTATCTCACTACAGCATTTAGCCTGTAGAGTGAACTCTATTCATTCTCCCAATCCGCTACTATCCCAAGGCTATGCTGACCATTATTCTTTCCTCAAATTCTGAGAAAATTTTCATGAACAATTTTTGTGAGATAAAAATTTTAGTTTTCACATAAAAAATAAAATCATGCAATATTTATCATTTTGGGTCTACCTTCCTTCAAGCAGAAAATAGTGCAATCATGTCTCATACTAATTTCAGAAATTTGTCCCCTAGACTATGATAAATTTAATAGCAGCGATGGTCATGTTTATGGTAATATTTTATAGAAATCCCAAGACATCAGTAGAATAAAAACTTACGTATTAGTAAATAGTATTTTTTAATAATTTATAGGGGGGGTCTTAAATTTAATAAAGGATTTAAAACAAAGGATCACCTTCCTAACAAAATAAGAAAAAGCATAATTATGAATTGAATCATTTTGAATATAAACTTTACAAAATTTTAACCTATGAACGTTAGTTTAACTATAAATCTAATATTGTAATATTTTGTATTGCCTGGCAGAAACATAAAGCTATAACTTTAGACTCTAAGAATCAAAACAAGATAACTATAAACTGAGCTCATGTCCAGAATATATTTTATTCAATATTACCCTATAAATTTAAGCTATGAATGTCCCAAATTATTACAGTGCATATTTCCAGTGCATTTGTATTAGCAATCCCAAAGTTTTGTCAGGACTTTAAAAATTCAATGCAAACGTTTCTGCTTATGTTTATATTCATTAATTCTCTCTTCAATTTCTTTTGACAAACTTAAAATATGCTCCAGATCAAGTCTGCTTAATAGGATACTTCTGAATTTTCACGTTCATATTTACACTAATATAAACAATAGAATTTTGAAGGTGGTCAAAGTCTGTGCATTAAAAATGAACCGGAATCTACTCAAAATTGTATACAAATGTCAGACTGTCTGAACATGACTCAATGAGACAGGTAAATCTTTGATATTCATTTGTCCTTGGGTGTCTTTCACTTTATTCATCAAGCTTCTCTCAATGGAAAAAGTGTCATTCATATTTAATCAGTTGAGATTACTTCACTCACTGATGGTCATCCAAAACTTGATCTGACTGCACGTAGTTCCCTTGAGACTCTCCTGTATTTATTACTTTAAAAAATGGCATCAGGAAATTTCAACTTGGCATCAAGAAATAATACTAGCTTTTTCCATGGTCTGATTCCTTCTTCATTTGTATTCAGCTTGAGAGAGAGAGAGTAAGTGAATTTCAGGATTTAAAAACATGTCTATAATATATCATGTCAAGTGATTGCACTGTGAGTCAAGGAAATTGCAGAGCACAAAAGGTTGCTTGTCTTGTGAAAGGTTAGTTGCAAGCAGGTAGCTCATAGGACTCCCCTACTGCAGCTTGCTGCTCTGAGCAATAAAACAGAGAATAATAGTTTTTGTTACTTTTATAAGTCCTCTAAAAGAGCTGTGCAGATTCACTTTGACTTCATAATATCGTTATTACTTTTTAAAATGTGCTTCTATGACAAACTTCACACTTCCTTTTATTTTAAGCCTTCACCTTAATATTTTTCAATTTAAGTTTCCTCAGAATTTTTATGTCTCAATTTATGAATTGATCAAATCTTTTTAGACTCATTTCAGACACCATTCTAGGAATGGTGCTTCTAAAAGTGCCTCTAAGGAAGCAAAAGGGTAGATGGTAATAGCCTCAGACATGATTGAGGCAAACGGAAAAATAATAAAATAAAGAACTAAAACATACCAGTGAAAACACAACTATAGTAACACTCAAGGCATTATGTACTATGTAAGAGTGTATAAAATAGTGTTATCTCCTAGTGTCAGGAATAATAAGATTTCAGCACAGGAAAAGATCAATTTAATGTGATTGAATAAAAATCACCTTGGTAGATTGCTGAAGTCTAGGACTAGGAAGGGACTCTCTGCATATCTGTTGAGTCCATCTAATCTCTCTTGGTTAAACAAAGATTCTATATTGAGTTTTAAATTATGAAATAAATTTATGTTTTTTTGTATGATGAGTAATATGAAGAAATAACTATTTCATTAACATATATCATCAATTAGTGTTTTATACTAACAAAGTAAAATCATTTTAACAAGTTCAAAATTATTTCTTCAAGATAAAATAATAAAAATATATATTAAAATATGAATATAATCCATAATTTTATTCATTCTCATAGTTTTGCCATAATTTGTTTGCTTATTATACCTTGTTAGAAAACAATTTCCTTAATTTATCTGAAAAACAAAAGCAATCTTACCATTAATACCATCTTAAAAATAATTTTTTGTGATTTTTTTAATGCAATGACAATAAAATATTTAATTGTCCAAGGGGATCCATATCCCACTATAAAACATTCCTTTACTTTGCCCTGAGAATTATTGACATCTAATTTTGAATTTCTTTGCTTTTTCTGTTTCTTTGCTGAGATTTCTAACTCAAAGATTTCATTCACCCTTACGGTGCTTACTTATCAGAATGATCACACTGTGAGCTTCCTTAAAGAAAAATGTGTCATGTTCATGTCTTTATTGTTAGCAAATCAGGCAGAGACCCCACAATGCACGCATCAATAAATTATGATTGAGTTATTGTGTCAATAAATTAGTAGGTTATGGGAAAAATGTAGAAAAGAGCAGGGAGAAAAATTTTAATAGAAAAATGGCAGCTTATGCAATGCATCTTGTTTGTGTACTGGTGCAACTTTTAAATTACCATGATTCTTCTAATTATAGAAATCCATTATAAAAAGTAGGAAGGAAATGCAAGAAATGTGTAATGACTATATTCAGGCATGGTAAATTGTTGTATCCCTAATACTCTGGGAATTTGAAGCAATAAGATCACAAGATGGAATGCAGCCCAGGAAATTTCACGAGTTGGTGAGGCGATGACTTAAAAACAAATAAAAGGATTTTGAATTAGCTCATTGTGATTATTCAGGGTTTAACCTCAGCTAAAAAGGAAAAAAAAAGTATTTTATCATATGTATTAACTGAATACATTTATTTTAAATATTTTCTTCTCTTACATTTTTATCTATTCAGATAAAGGAACTATTCTAAACAAATCCCTTTTGTTCCCTTAGAAATACTTTGAGAATATCAAACGTTCATCAATTTATTTGAGTAAATTTCTGTGTGACATTTGTGAACTTTCAAACAGCAGTAACTGTTGTGTTCAAGTTAAGGACCACTCTTAGAATTATTCTGGGGGAACGAGAAGCTGTAATATTCCTGTAAAAGTTTTCTTCTCAGTATGTGAAGTATAAGGTTCTCCTATAAAGTCAAAGAAACTGTGCAGTTATGAAGTTTGAACTTAATCATTTCTATATATTTGAAGTCCAACTGCTTGCAGTGAACGTCACTTTCATGCTTTTTAAAAATACATATCTTTTAGAAAACTAGTACATATTAATAGTTTGATTGATAGTATGTATTTGATTCTTTGTTTTCTTGTCTACTGGAGATATTAGTCTCATATTATTATCTGATATATATATTTTTTAAATAGCAATATTTAATTCAATATATTTTATAAAATATGTAGTTGAATGCATTTAAATGAGGCTTACCATGAGTCAAAAGTGAAATAATTGCTTCTGTTCCTTATATATTTACATGAAGATAAATTTGATTTCTTTTAAATAGAGAATGGTGACTACCATGGTATATGAATAAACTTATCTAATGACAAAGAAGTTTTCAGAGTTTTAAACAACTTGAAATCAGGATAGGCATAAAAAGTATGAGCATAAGAAAAATATTACATTCTAGATCTTTGTCTGCTAATACACAAAATAAAGTTTATACTCCCATTTTTTTTTTTTTTTTTGAGACAGGGTCTCACTATGTAGCTCAGACTGACCTGGAATTCACAATTGTAGCCCAGGCTGACTTCTAATTCACAGAGATCCTCCTGTCCCAGCCTCCTGAGTGCTGGGATTATAGGCGTGCACCACCATGCCTGGCTATGCTCCCAAATTTGATGAACATTTTTGTAACCTAAGTAAACCTTCCTTCAGAAAAATCGTTTGTCTAATACTCAGTACAATTTTATGCATTATATATTCAATCAAAACAAATATTTACTGAATAAATTAAATATAGAAGACATATTACTGAGTGTGAATATTTCAAAATAATTCTCAGATAATACTTTCTCAAATGTTGCAATAAGAGAAATTACTAGAATGGAGGAGATGTTAGTGAAACTGACAAATATTAAGAGATTAAAAGTCAATTTGAACTAGATGTTCTAATACAAATATTCTTTTCCACTTTCTGTAAGATAATTCTGTAATCCATTTATGTTGAGAGAGGTCATAAAAGGCTCCATTTTTTTCTTGTACAACTATATTTGAAATATGGTATAACATAAAATTTAGAAGTCAAAACATTTTTATTATAATTAATTTTACTGGTACATTTTAGGTACACAATACAGTTACGTTCATCATTGGGAATTGGCACCTTTAAGTAACCTATCTTGGTTCTTATATTTTCCCTATTCCCCTGCACTCCCTTCAACCCCTCCACCCTCTCTATTTACAAAGACTTTTTTCCATTGTTTTCCTTTTCTCATATTAATTCCATTCCCCTCTTACCTTTCCCATACCTTCCCATTTTCCTTCCTGTTTGCTGCTTTTCTTACTATTTCACATTATCTGTTCTGCGTTTTGGTTCTTATTTATACTTTCAGGTACTCACACCTGAGAAGTTATTTAGGATTTACCAGTGTGTGTCTTATTAATTTCACTTAAGAGTATTGTCTCACTGTTAATCCACTTAGCTAGAAATATCTCTAGTTTCTAATTCTTTATGACTAGGTAGTACTCTATTTTATTGAAAATCTTTATCCAGTCTCCAGTTGATGGGCAGTTGGGCTGTTTCCAAATTTTAGATAGTGCAAACTGTGCTGCTATAAACGCTGGTGACCATATATCATTGTAGTATAATTCTTTTAATTCTTTTGGGAAGATACCAAGCAGGGGAACAGCTGGGTCAAATGGGTCTGCCAATCCAAGTTGTTTGAGGTATCTCCATATCGATTTCCACAGTGGTTGCACCAGTCTGCACTCCCATCAACAATGAGGAGGTGTTCCTGTCTCCCTACAACTGTGATAACATCTGTTATTTGTTGGGTTTTTTGATAGCAGCCATTGTTTTCTGGAATGAGATGGAATCTTAGTGTTGCTTTTGTCTGCATTTCTCCAATGGCCATTGACATTGAACATTTTTTCATTTGTTTATTTTCTGCTTTTGGTTCTTTGTCTGAAAAATGTCTGTTCATTTCAGATGTCCATTTTAGGATTGGGTATTTAAATTTGGGAAGTCTGATTTTTAAAAAAATTCTTTATATATTCTAGATAGTAGACCTTTGTCTGAGGAAATTCTGTTGAAAAAATTGTCCCACATTATGGTTTGTCTCTTCACACTGTTGGTGGTTTCTTTTGTTGTGCAGAAGCTTTTATTAAGAAGACATTCCACGTTTTTATTGTTTTGTGCTAGTTGATATGCAGTTGAGGTTTTGTTCATAAAATATTTTCCTACACCAGTGTCTTCAAGAATTGTACCTTACTTCTTTTCCAGCCAGTTTAGTGTTTCTGTTTTAATATTTAGATCTTTAATCCATTTCAGTTTTAGTTTAGTGCATGGTGAGAGATATAGCTCTAGTTTTAATCTTTTGCATGTTGAAATACAATTTTTCCAGCACCATTTCTTAAAGGGGCTATATTTCTTCTAGTGAGGGTGTTTGGCTCCTTTGCCAGAGAAGAGGTGGCTGAGTGTGTCTGTAGTTATTTCTGCATCTTCTAATCTATTCCACTGATCTTCATGTCTGTTTCTTTTCCAATACCATGCTTTTTTGTCATAGCAGCTTTGTAGTATAGTTTCAAGTTGGAAATTGTGATATCCCCTACCTTGTCTTTATTACTTAGTAATGCCTTTGCTATTGAAGGTTTTTTTTCTTGATGCAAATGAATTTTTTAAAATTATTTTCTCAAGGTCCATCAAGTATGCTGCTGGAATTTCAACTGGGACTGTACTGAATCTATATAGTAATTTTGGAAATATGGCCATTTTTACAATGTTTCTTCTTCCTACCCAGGAGCAAGAGGTGTCTTTCCATTTTCTGATATCATCTTTGATCTCTTTTTGTTTAGAGTGCTACAGTTTTCAGAGTAGAGGTCTTCGATTTTTTTCATTAGGTTAATTCCAAATTATTTTAATTTTATGGATGCTATTATGATAAAATTATTTCACACTTCTCTCTTACTAAGTCTTCTGTATGTGTAAAGAAATGCTATTGACTTAGGTGTGTTGACCTTGTATCCAGGTACTTTGCTCAATTTGGTTATTAAATCTAGAAGACTTTGGTGGAGTTCCTGGGGACTTCTACATAGTGTATCATGTCACCTACAAATAATGACAATTTTGCTTATTTTCTACCTTTTCCCCTTTTATTTCTTTCTCTTCTCTAATTGGCTAATGTTTCCAAAACTACAATTGGCTAATGTTTCCAAAACTATATTGAATGAGAATGGTGATAATGGACATCCTTTCAACAGCCCATACCATTCTTCTTTTTTTTTTTTTTTTTTT
>NW_022900918.1:6328557-6385702 GCF_012274545.1 Fukomys damarensis
TTTTTTTTTTTTTTTTTTTTTTTTTGTACCGGGGATCGAATTTGGGTCCTTTGGCAATTCATATGTATCTAGGAATCTGTACATTTTTTCAGTGTTGTCCATCTTATTAGAGTATAGGTTCTTGAAGTAGGTATTGATGATCCTCTAAATGTCTCCTGTGTCCATTATAATTTCACCCTTTTCATTCCTACTTGCATATATATGGGCCTTCAGTTTCCTTTTTTTAATATAAAGTTGGCTAAAGGTTTGTCAATTTTGTTTATTCTTTCAAAGAACCAACTCTGTTTTATTAAATTTTTGTATCGTTCTCTTAGTGTCCATTGTATTGATTTATGCTCTGATCTTTTTAACATCCTCCCTTGTATGAGCTTTGGTTTGTTATGATTTTCTTTTTCTAGAAGCTTTAGGTTCAGCATCAGGATGTTTAAGCTCATTCAGTGTTCTTAATATGAGTAGACACTGTTATGAGTTTACCTTGTAAGACTTTCTTTCATTATGTCCCATAGATTGCAATGTGTTTTATTGGAATTGTCATTTAATTTTAGAATCTGCCTGAATTATTCTTTTATTTCCTCTGTGATCTACTGGTTATTCAGAAGTGTGTTTTTCAATTTCCATGTGTTTATGAAATTCTTGCAGTTTCTTTTGCTGTTGATCTCTAATTTCATCACCCTTTGTTTTGACAACATACAGGGGATAACACTTAACATTTTCTTTGGGCAAATATTGTGGTCTATTTTGGAGAACTACCTGTGTTCAGCTGAAAAGAATGTGTATTCTGACTTTGTGGGGTGGAACACTGTTAGTTTCATTTGTTCAAGGTTTTGATTGCGTTCCAGTATTTTATTGTTTTTTGGTCTAATTTATCTATTTTTGACAATAGGGTGTTGAGGTCTGCCATTAGTACTGTATTGGTGCTTATTTGATTTTTCAAGTCAGTTAGTATCTGTATTATGTATTTGGGTGCACTAGTGTTTGGCGCATATATATCTATGATTGTCATCTCTTTCTCTTGGATTTTTCTCTTTACAAGGATGTAGTGTCCTTCTTTGTATCTCTTAATCTGTGTTGGTTTGACATTCATATGATCTACAAAGATAGTAACTACTACTGCTTTTTGTTTGTTTGATTCCTGTTGCATGGAGTATTGTTTTCCACCCTTATCATTTAGTCTCTACACATAGACTTTTGTTTTTAATCATGTCTAATTGGAGTCCTGTATGCCTCACTTATCTATATGTTAAGTTTTTCTCCCTACTTGGGAAGTTTTCTGCCATTATTTCTGTGAACAATTCTTTTATATCATCTGCATTTTCTCCTGTTTTTTCACTGACTCTGATCAGTCTTATGTTTGGCATGTTTACATTGCCAGTAGCTGCTGGATTGATTTCTTGCTGTCCTTTCCTCTTTTAAAGAATTTTTTAAATTTTCCTGATCACTAACTGCAATCCTATCTTTTATATCTGAAATTGTTTCCTCACACTGGCTCATTCTGCTAAGCATATTTAAATGGAGTTTTTAAACTCCTGGAAATCTGTTTGCGTGTTTTATGGATTCCATTTGTTTCCTCTGTTGGGATTCCATCATGTTATTCATGGTATCAGGGTGAGCCTCTGCCTGTAGCTTGTGTGCCTATTCAGGTCTTTTCCAGATAGGCTGTTGTCTTGGGCCTTTGTACCCAAGCAGTGAGAGTCAGAGCAGGGCCCTGCTAAACATGCCTGGAGCCAGGCTGCGCTGTCCACACTGCTGCTTGCTAGGATCTGTAGGCACTTACTGATGGTGTGGGGTTGGCCTCTGGATGACGCCTGTGAATCTTTGCAGCTCTTTTCTGGGCGGTCCTTTGACTTGGACCTATATGCCAAAGCTACTGGGATAGGGACAGAGCCCTGGTTGAGATTTGCCTGCAGCCACACCTCTCTGGTCCACACCCAAATCACTTTTATGTTATTTATACCAGATCATTAAATGCTAGTAATGTCTTAATCTTTTTTTCTGCCTTGTAAAGAAAAAACTACTTATGATGCTAGAAGTCATCCTTAAAATTCTAAGTATTCTGGAAATCAAAATTGTATGAGACAGAAAACATCAAAAGGACAAAAAACAAAATAATTACTATCAATTTCTTTTACATTTAAATTATTAAATAGTATTGATAAGAGATGACATATATAATATATATATTTACGGAACATGCATTCTCATATTTCTGCAGTTTGTCTCATTAGATATTTTTCTCTATTTTGCTAACTCACTCATTAAATGAAATGTGCCTTTGGGAAATAAATCTTCAGGAAACACTCTGCTTGTCTACTCACAAAGGTAATAACATACCTTATCATACAAATTCCTTTGCAATAAATTATCTAAAAATGTATTTCCCCATATAGCCATCCAATCACATGACAATTTAAAAAAGTTATTTTGCTTATTGTTCAATAGTGTTATTTCATATAGAGGTCATTCAAAGGATATCTACTACTTTCTTGAAATTTACTACTTTCTTAAATAATCATATTGTAAATTTATTCTCTATGATATGTATATTTGGTTAATAACCCTGTATGTTTTGGAGAAAAAATAATATGCACCTTAAAATATTCTGCCACTACTCTCAATTTTTTCTTGATAAAATCTGTTTCCACATATCAAAATAAGTATGCATTTCTTTTTTTTAATTTTCATTACAGAGGAAGGTAGCTAGTGAAGGAATGAGGTAAATAATTCTGAATTTATGACCTATATTTCATTTGAAACTATACTTTAATAAAATTCTGCTTTTGAATACAGTAAATAACAGAAGATAATTTATCATTCCACATGAGACATTCTAAGTGGCTATTCTGTGTGTGAATTCCAATAGTCTAGGAATCTAGGAAGTGGCCAACGGAGTTATAGTGTGGAACACAAATGGCTAAAAAAGATGGTTACAAACAGAAAACTTGGGGCATCTTTAGAAGGTCCTGGATACATATCTTAGAGATTGCCTTAAAGCTAGCTCTCTTTCATTGATTTTCTACACATATTACTTATTTTACTTTTCTTATGGTAATGTCTAGGAACTCTAGTGCAGTGTTGGATAAAAATAGGCAAATTTGTATTTCAAGTATCAGAGTACAGCCTTCAATATTATGCCATTAAATGTTATTTAAGCTGCATGTTTTTTAATAAATGGAGTTCTCTGGTAAAAAAGGATTAAAGTCTTCTATTTCTATTTTGCCATTTTTTTAAAAAACTAAGGAGTGTTGAATCATTTTCAGCTTCTATAGAGTTACTTTTTAGACTTTTAGTGTGTTAATGTACATATAAGTTTCAGAATTAAATCTATCTTAAATTCTGGGAAAAATGTTACTTCGTCATACAAGCATGCTTGTGTACACATATATACTATGTTTCTTAGTCTATTCAGGCTGCTTTATCAAAATACCATAAATTAGGTAGTTTATTATCAGTCAAAATTCATTTTAGTTCTGGAGCCTGGGAAGGCCAAGATCAAGGTTAATACAAATATCTGTCTGATGGAATTGCACTCTGTGGTATGCATACAACACTTTATCATTGAGTCTTCAAAAGATAACAAGGCTAAAACATGTCCTCCAGGGTCTTTTGTATGAGGTCATTAATCCTATGCATAGGAGTTTTCAAAATGATGATATTGTCATTTAATAGTGAACATAGATCATCAGCATTTCCAAATTGCCATTCATTCTAATAGGTACACATACTTCTTCAATATTTAATGAAATGCATGAGTAATTTTAATCCTCAACAGATTTTAAGAAGATAGTATGTGTCTTCATCATTTTAACTAATATGAACCAGAATTATAAACACATAAACGATATAAAGAGGGATTTTTTAAGAATAGCTCTTACTTTAATTCAACCTCAATATTTACTTTATTCACTATTGTTATAGTTATAATCTAAGAGTTGCATATACCTAAGCTGTACAAATTAACATTTTGATAAATATATACTTGTAAAAAATCACCAAAATAAATATTTGTCACCTCACATTGTTCTAATCTTTCTTTCATTTCTGAGGTGAACATAATTAAAATATATGTGTGTGTGTATATATACGTGTATGTGTATGTACATATATAGACACACACTTATCATGATATTATTCTCCTTCCTGTTTATTTTCAGGTACAGAATAAATACCATTTCAGATCTCCATACTCAAAATTTTTTCTCAGTACTTACATTTTAAACATTATGCACTAGCCAAACATGGTAGCACACATTTATAATCCCAGCACTTTTGAAGCTGAGGCAGGAAATCACTGTGAGTTTGAGTACAGTACAACCTGGGCTACATAATGAGTTCAAGACAGGCCTAAATTACATAGTGAAACCTGTCTTACAAAAAAAAATAAAGTGCACTAATATGAACTGCTATTTGACATTTGTTCTCATGTGTTCAAATATAAAAGTATACATTCATAATATATTGTGAGTACTCACAAGTCTCCATAAGAAACTGTAATATTAGGGCTGGGGATTGAGCTCAGCGGTTTGGTGGCCTGCCTTGCAAGCACAAGGACCCGAGTTCAATGCCCAGTACCAAAAGACCACAAAAAACTGTAATATTTTTTATCAATGTACTTGACTTGACTTTCAGTTTACTGTCTACCTAGTAACTCTAAGGCAATTTTTCAAAATGGCTTTTTATTCTTGGAAGTGAATTTATGCTGTTAGTATTCATGATAGTTATATCATATTAGGTCTTACTATGACCTTGGTGTTACCTGTATTTTAAGGCAATGTGTCTTCTTATCAAATTGATCAGATGAGGACTTTGACTATTAACTGTAGATTAAAACAACTAGATTAATAAACAACTAAAATTACTATGTGTGTCTATAGTTTCTTTTCAGAGACATTTGACATGTAAGCCAGCAAACTGAGGAGCGGGATACAGATTGGTTGGTGCTGCCATCAAAAAAAAAAAAAAGAGCTTGTGACCTGGCCTCAAAAAAGAAAAGAAGCAATGGACTCACTTTGGAAGAGGTGTATCCAGTTTGCGTGAGCATGTTCTTTGCTGCCATCTCCTGCAGACGTCAGACTCCAGTTGCTCCTGGCTTCTAATGCTCATTTAATAACAGTGACTTTTCAGTGAGTTTCAAGACCCTCACTGCTAATCTGGGGCTGCACTTTTGACCACTCTTGTCACAAAACTTTCTGCTTGGGGGACTCAGTTGCTACTTACTCTGGATCTCTCAAGCCTGAATGGCCATTATGTACTGTACTGCCTCTGCTCTGTAAGACTATGCAATAAACACATGCATGCATGGGCTATTCTTCTAAAGAACCCCAATCAACACAGATGAATAGACAGGTAGGTGGATGGATAGACAGGTAAGTAAGATATATACAACTGGGGTTCAATATCCCCTCACATATCTAGCATAAAATAAAAGATATCTAAAATCTCACACATACATGGAAATTGAATAACACTGTCCTGAAAAACCAATGGATCATATCAGAAATTAAAGAAGAATTAGGCAGTTTTTACAGTTTAATGATAATTACAGTACAGCATACAGGAATCTATGGGATTCAGTGAAAGCAGTTTTGCATGGGAAGTTCATAGTAGTGAATGTCCACAGTAGGAAAACAGAGTGAGCTCAAATAAATAACCTAATGTTGAATTTTAAGCTTCTAGAAAAAAAAAAAAAAGATCAAGACAAACTGAAAGATCACACAAGGGAGGAAATTATAAAGATCAGAGCACAAATCAATGCAATGGAAATTAAGAGAGTGATACAAAATATTAATGAATCAAGCAGTTGGTTTTTCAAAAGACTAAATAAAAATCAATAAACCCTAAGCAAACCTTATTTAAAAAAAAAGAAAAGAAAGCCTCAAATTCATTCAATTAGGAAAGAAAATGGTGACTTCACAAAAGACCTAGCAGAAATCCAGAGGATCATCTGTACTTTCTTTGAGAAACTGTACACTAATAAAATGAAGAATGCAGCAGAAATGGATATATAACTGGATAGATATGAATTGCAAAAGTTGAAGAAAAAGACAAAAATTCTAACCACCCTAATTGTAATCAGTTAAATTGAAAACCTAATTAAAAAATTACCAACAAAGATAAGCCCAGGTCCTGATGGACACTGCTGAATTCCACAAGACATTTATAGAGAAACTATTGTCAGTACTCTAAAATTTTCAATTAGATTAAAAGGAGAGCGATACTTAAAAATTAATTAATAGAAGTAAGTGTTACTTTGATTCCAAAACCAGGGAGAGACCCAACCAAAAAAGAAAACTACAGGCCAATCTCCTTAAAGGGCATAGATGCAAAAATCCTCAATAAGATACTGGCAAACATAATGCAGAGGATCATACAATATGACAAAGTCAGGTTTATGCCAGGGATGCAAGGATAGCTCAGCATATGTAAATCAATAAATGTAACACATTATAATAACAGAGTAAAGGACAAAAATCATATGATCATCTCAATGGATGCAGAAAAATTATTCAACATAATTCAACACCCATTCAAGATAAAAAATAAAAACCTGCAGAAAATTGGAGTAAATGGTCTTTATCTCAACTTGATAAAAGTTATCTATGAAAAACCAACAGCCAACATCATACCAAATGGTCAAAAACCAGAAACCTTCATGCTAAAATCAGGAACAAGACAAGGACATCCACCATCACCACTCCTGTTCATTGTAGTTCATTAGAAGGAAATAAAAGGAATATAGATAGGAAAGGAAGAAGTTAAACTGTCACTACTTGCTGATGATATGATACTGCACATAGAAGACCACACACACACACACACACACACACACACACACACACAAATGCCAGAAGACTTCTAGACTTAATTGATAGCTTCAGTGGAGCAGGTGGATATAAAGTCAACACTCAAAAATCAATAGCCTTGTACAGAAACAACAGACTCCCTGACAGAGAAATTAGGGAAACAATTCCTTTTCAATAACATCCAAAAAAATGAAATATCTATGAATCAATCTAATGAAGGAGACAAAAGATCTCTACACTGAGAATTACCCTCTGAAATTGCGCTCTGCACAAAGAGATAGAGAAGGATATAAGAATATGGAAAGGCATCCCTTGCTCCTGGGTAAGAAGAATCAGCATAGTGAAAATGGCCATACTTCCAAAATTGCTATACAGAATGAATGTAATCCCAATTGAAATCCAAAAAAATATGTTTCACAGAGTTAGAGAAAACAATCTAAAAATTCATTTGGAACTAGAAGGGATCTAGAATGCAAAAACCATTTTAGGCTACAGAGACATGACAGGGGATATCACAATCCCCAACTTGAAACTATACTATAAACTCAATGTAGTAGAAACAGCATGATACTGGCAAAGAAACAGACTCAAGGATCAATGGAAAAGATTAGAAGATGCAGAAACAACACCAGACATACTCAGCTACCTAATCTTTGACAAAGAAGCCAAACATCTTCAATGAAGGAAAGACAGCTTCTTTAATAAATGGTGTTGGAAAAACTGGCTTTCAACTTACCAAAGATTAAAACTAGATCCCTATCTTTCACCATGCACTAAACTAAAATCCAAGTGAATTAAATATCTAAATATCAAAACAGAAACTTGTT
Source organism: Fukomys damarensis (assembly GCF_012274545.1). Lineage (NCBI taxonomy): Eukaryota > Metazoa > Chordata > Mammalia > Rodentia > Bathyergidae > Fukomys > Fukomys damarensis. Next base: position 6,336,185 of record NW_022900918.1, read on the forward strand.
AGAAAGTAAATTAGGTAGAACTCTAGAGAACATTGGCATAAGAGACTTGTATTAAAATTTTTTGCTGTTTAAGCAAAACCACAAGCAGAGCTATGACACATGCTACAATGTGGGAAAAAAAAATTTACCCGCTACTCCTCATACTAAGGACTAATATCTAGAATAAATAAAGAACTAAAAAAATCAGACCCCCCAAATACAAAGACCCAATTAAGAAGTGGGCATCTGAAATGAACAGAAATTTCTCAGAAAAAGAATTAAAAACAACAAATAAATATATGAAAAAAATGTTCAACATCACTGGTCATTCGAGAGCTGCAGATAAAAACAATACCGAGATTCCACCTCACCCCAGAAATAATGGCTGCTATCAAGAAATCAACCAATAACAAATGCTGGAGGTGTGGAGAAAGGAACCCTTCTCCATTGTTGCTGAAAGTGCAGACTGGGGCAACCACTGTGGAAATCAACAAGGCTTATAGGTCCCACTTGGCCCAGCTATCCCTCTGCTGGATATTTTTTCCAAAAGAATTAAAAGAGTCATCCCATAATGATATATGCTAACCCATGTTCATAGCAACACATTTTGTAAGAGCTCAAATTTGGAAACAGCCCAATTGCCCATCAACTGGAGACTGGAGAAAGATGTGGCTTTTTTTTATAAAATGGAGTACTACTCAGTCATAAAAATGAGAAAATAGAGATATTTACAGCTAAGTGGATGAACATTGAGCCCATACTCTTAAGTGAAATAAATAAGACACACATGTAAATACCGAATACTTTCTTTGATGTGAAAATCTAAAAGTGTAAATAAGATCCAAATGTATAATTGACAATGTGAAATAGGAAGAAGAGAGCTAAAGGTGTAGGGGAAGTGGGAGGGGTAGGGGAATAAAAATAAGGGAAAAGAAAAAATATGAGAAAAGGAAATAATGGAAACAAAGTGTTTGTAAATAGGGGAGTGGGAAGGTGGTTAATGGAGGGCAGGGGTATGGGGAAAAAATAAGAACCAAGATCTGTCACATAAAGGTACAAGATCCCAGTGATAAATGTAATTTTATTGTATACTTAAAAAGTACCAATAAACTCAATGAGAAAGAAATGTATAATCAATATTGTGTAATAGGAAGAAAGGTCTAAATGAGTAGAGGAAATAGTAGGGGGAGGGAAAAGATAAAGAGGGAAAAGAAACTTGCAAATGCAAGGACCTGAGTTTGATATCCAGTAAAAAACAATACAAATAAATAAACAAATAAATAAATGGATAGATAGATAAAAGAAAAATATGTGAAAAGAAAAAACATGTAAACAACGTCTTTGTAAACAAACAGGGAAGGGTGGAAGAGTTGAAGGGAGAGCTGGAGAATGGGGAAAAATGAGAACCAATATGAGTCATGGAAAGAAACAAGATCTCAATGATGGATGTAACTATTGTATACCTAAAACGTATGAATAATCTTAATAAAAAACTTTTAAAAAGATAGCTAGAGGAGCAAAGGGGGTGGATGTCTTATAAATTAGAAACGGTCTCAGAGAACAAAGGCAAGAGGAGGCGGGAGGGAAGGGGAATTACGTTGATTAGAGATCTGCCATGTAAACAACCTAGCAGTAACCTTGCTGAATGCAAAGATTTTATGTCACAAGCATGAGATAAGATGAATAGTATCAAAAAGAATGCAAATGTGGATATAGAAGAGGAGGAAGGGAAGAGAGAGGAAATTGTTAAAAAAAAATCACTGTATTATGGAAATGTACCCATGCCACAAGATATTGTCAATTGCAAGTATTGCAAATATTTACTACTGTAAAATTTTTGAAAAATTGAAAAAATCAAAACGGATGAAATAACGCCATTTGATATGCATACTGAGATGCATCATGCCAACATGTTATAAATAATATGGAAACACTTATGATAGAAAGTATTAGTAAATTTTAGAAAAGAACAGATTTTACCCACTGTGAGAGATAGGAAGTGAAATAAAAATCAGAACCTATTAATAGTGTTTAAAGCTTGCATTAGTGATAGAAAAAGTTTTCTAATCTGTAACATAAATTCCAACTTCAAACACTAGCAGATGAAGATTGAAATAAGCACAAAGCAAAAAGAAAAAATGGAATTAAAAGAGAAGGGTAGGGGAAAGGGAATAAGGGAAAAGAAAAAATATGAGAAAATGAAAAAATGGAAATAAAGTGTTTGTAAATGGGGAGGGGAGGAGAGGGTGAAGAGAGGGCAGGGACAAGGGAAAAATGAGAACCAAGACTTGTCATGTAAAGGTACAAGATCCCATTGATGAATGTAACTGTACTGTATACCTAGAATGTACCAATAAACTCAATAAACATAAATAAAAATAAAAGAGAAGAAATGATTGTATGGAACGTTTAAAAGCTATTCGAAATATCTATGACATATACTGATGGGTCTGAGAAATTATAAGATTATCAATATATACAAAATATACATAAAATAATATCATAGATGAAATAGAGAATGATACTACAAATCTTGCCATAGTACTAAATGAGAATAAAAACAACTTTATTTTCATAGGTTTAGCTTCTTATAAACATGACACAATGAGAATTTCACAGTGGCATGGGCTGAAATCACACCTATTTGTTAGGCTGAGTAAGGGTGATAGTATGTATGAGGCCAGATCTAATAATTGTTTGAAGTCTTGACAAAAAATATAAGCAAAAAGTGCTTGGATGTAGCTCCATAGCAAAAAAACTCTGGATTTAATTTCCAGTACAAATGCATTAAAAAAAAATCACAGTAAGTTGTGGCCTGTAAGAGTGGCTACTATCAAAAATACAAAAGACAGCAAGTAGGTGTGGGACGAGAAACACTTAAACACTGGTGATAGGAAAGTAAACTGGCAGATCCATATCAGAAAACAGTATGAAGCTTCCCAAAGAGATCAAAATTATAATTCCCTTATGATTCAGCAGACCAACTGCTGGAGATAGAAATGTCAATGGAAAAGAGACATCTGCACTCCCATAATCATTTCAGTATTGCTTACAATAGTCAAAAAATTGAAATAATCTAATTGTCTATCCTTGGTAAGCCAATAAATAAAGAAAATATGCACATCCTCAACAACAAGAACAAAATATTCAGTCATAAAACAACAATCCTCCAAATACTCTAGGAGTCTGAGGAAGGAGAATTCCAAAGTTAGAGCCAGCCTCAGCAATTTGGAGATTTAGTGAGACTGTGCATCAAAGTAGCAAAAGACCTAAATGCTCAAGTGATTCTATTGAAAAATTTTACCAAAAGCTTAATGGTAATTTAATACAAATATTTAGTACCATTTTTAATGTCTCTGCAAAATTGAAGTAAAGAGTTATCTTCTGTACTCAATTTATGAGTCTAATATTATACTTATATTAAAATAAATCTCTTACAAAAAATAGACTACACATTACTATTTCTTATGAACTTATGTACATAAAAAATCTTCAACCAAGTAATATGGTCATCTTCTGAGACTCAAAGAGCTTATGAAATGAAGTAATTTGAAAAGAAAATCAAGCCAAAATGTAGAAAAGCTAGGTCTTGCATTATACACTATTTCCTTTAATAACTTTTTGAGATTAAACTATTTTTTCCAGCAGCACTCATCAAGTTAAGAATGAAAGAATGGAATTATTTTATTGGCCCGTAAAGAAGGACTTAGTAGTTAGAATGGAACACCATTTCTTTATACAAACACCACAATGTAATTAATAAAAGTATGTGAGGGAGAAGCAAACTCCTAGTTTTGTTTATTGCATAAAGAAAATAAATTCATTGCCCTAGCATACATTTTGAATGTCTGTCAAAAATAATGCTTATTTATAATTATTTGTATATTCATTTCTGTGTAGCAAATTGTGACATAATATGAGAGATTAGCACCATATCTATGAATCAAAATGAAATAATTTGAAACCTACATTTATGAAGAGAAATCTTAAATAAAATATAATAATTTATTTTATTTTAATTCATATCTATCTATCCTTAATTATTCTTCAAATATTAATAATATGCTGGCATTCCATATGATTATTTGGAGAAAATACACAAAAAATTACCATTTTTAATGTTAGTGTTTCACTGTTTAAAGTGTCACTAAAGATGAATAGTTTATTCTGGCAGTTGGCAGTTTCTCCTCCCATTTGTAGGATTACTATACAATTAACCCGTGTGTCTAAGGAGGAGAAATTTCTGCAGAACCTGTCAACAGCTTCTTCAGAAGATTTCAGTCCCTTCTTTTTATTTTCCTCACTACTACTAACGGTTTACTAATATGCTCATTAATCAGTTTGTTGACATCTACAATGCCAATCACTCACCCTAACATACCCAAATAATAATTGAAATTCTTCACGTACAATCATTGCGATGAACACAATCATTTTAAAATACAAATATTTCTTGTCCCTTCTTTCCTTTCCCCTACTCTTCCCACTTCTCCTACACCTTTAGCCCTTTCTTTCCTATTTCATATTATCGTTTATACAATTTGGATACAGTTATACAATTTACACTTTTAGTTTTTCACACCAGATAAACTATTCAGTATTTACACACACTTGTCTTATTTATTATGAGAAAAGGAAAAAATGGAAACAAACTCTTTGTATATAGGGGAGGGTGAAGGGTATGAAGGGAGAGCAGGGACATGGGGAAAAAATGAGAACCAAGACCTGTCATGTAAAGGTACAAGATCCCAATGATGAATGTAACTGTACTGTATACTTTAAAAGTACTAATAAACTCAATAAGATAAAAAAAATACAAACATGGCATTTCACCTTAGCATTAACAAACATTTTTGTGAATTCTCTTTTTTAACATTTTAATGATAAATTTTTTATATCCTACAGAGCATTGCATGACTAGCTACTGATCATACATCTAGAGAATATTTTATTACTCTTCTTTAAGAGTTCTCTAAGACTTTTTTGAAAGATATAGATACCTCCCAACATAGAGATTCGTGTAATTTCAGCTTTAAGAACCAGATGTAATTTAGAGTAGATCATTCTTTATATTCCCTCCCTCTATCCCATATATTGCTGTAAATTGGACAAATATTAATAAATACTGCATTCAATGTGAAACAATCTAAAGTTTGGTTAGAATTTTAGCTAAAGGAGATTCTTTGTTTTTATAATTCAGAGTTGTGGAAAACTAGATATTATGGAAGCCATCTTATTGAATGAAATCAAAGCCAATTCAGAATGAGATCAATGTGATAAAATTTAAAGTTATGTGATAACAAAAGCCAGTTTTAATTTGCATAGTTTAAATCCTAACTGCAATCCTCTTTAACATTTGGGGTGTGTAAGTCAGACACACTTCGTTTTTTAGGTCACAAAGTTTGATTTTTTCTCACAACTAATAATTAAAATACCTCACCTAATGGTTAACTGTATACTATCTCCTTGTATCACAATTCCTATAATGTTCCTCATACGTACAATATTTTCTAAAAATATATGCCCAATTCCTATAGACTTTCCTTTCTCAAATGTGCCTAAAGGACAATTGATTTCAGTTCAATATTACTGTTCATGGGGAGGTTCCCCACTAAGTTCTTGTAGAAACATTACTTTTAAAATCTATGAGATTGTCTTTCAGAAAAACAAGAGCTGGGCATGTAGCTCACCAAATGCAGGACCTGCTTAACAATCAAAAGGCCCTGAGTTTGATTCCTGGTATCAGGGAAATAAAGAAGCAAAGAAAGAAAAAGAGAGGAGGAAAGAAAAATAAACAGGGATGAAAGAACCAAGAAGGCTTATAATTCAATAGTTTAATCTGTGTTTATCTGAATAATACCTAAACCTTATTCTTGAATATAAAGTGTTTAAGATGAAAACAAATATATATTTTGCTTCTCTTATATTTCTGGTCTGGCAAATAATTGGTGAATAAACTCAATAATAATCAGGAGAAAATTTAATAGCTGCTCTTCCAACAAAACGAAATATCTAAAATGCATAAAAACTTCAAAAAATACCAATATCCCCTAAATAATCCAATTTAAAAATTCACAAATGAAATGAATAGATATTTCTAAAAATATAGTAAAAATTGCCCAGAGGTATGTGAAAAAATGATTAAACTCTTTAGTAAACAGGGAAATGAAAATCAAAACTACATTGAGATATTATCATTTCACTCCAATCATTTTCTGTCACCAAGAATCCAACAATGAGCATTTCTATTTCTTCTGTTCAATTTGTCCAACTTTTATCAGTTATTTTATTTGAGGGGAACTAATTTTTTGGTTCTTTATATATTCTATATATAAGGTCTGTTTCTGAGAAATTGTGGGAAAATGTTTTTTTTTTCCATTTTTATGGGCTGAATCTTAATTGTTGGTAGTTTATTTTGCTATGCAGAAGCATTTTAATATGATACAATCCCATATATTGATTATTTGATCTATTTCTTTATGATTGGGGTTCTTTTCACAAAGTCTTTGCTTTTGAGTTTTCAAGAGTTTTACCTATTTTTATCTTCCAGCAGATTAGATTTTTTTCTGTTTTAAAATTTACGTCTCTGGTCCATCTTTATTTTGGTCTAGTATATGATGTTATACATAAATCTAGATTCAAACCTCTTCATTGGGATATCATTTTCCCAAAAACCATTTATTAAAGAGTCTGCCTTTCCCCATTGCATGTTTTAGGCCCTTGCTCAAAGATTAGATAGGTGGATGTACCTGGGGTTTCTTCTTAATTCTCCCTTCTGTTCCACAGACCTACATGTGTATTTTTGGGCCAGTTATTATTTTTATAAAAATAAATTGAAAAATAAGAACAATAAATGCCAGGCTTGTTGTGGGGGGAAAATGAACTCCAGTACAATCTTCATGGATATGTAAATTAGTACATCAATTATCAAAATCAATATAGAAATTCCTGAAAGAACTAAAATTAGATTTTATGTTTTATTGAGCTATAACCTTCCTTGGTATAAACCTGAATTAAACTCAAAATATTTTAATGTTACCTATGAATCAATGTTAACTGCAGTGTAATTTAGAATAATTAAAATATGGAAATACAGCATAGATCCCTTTCAAACTAAAAAAAAGAATAAAGAAAATTATATTTATATAATTTGTATTATGTTAAATATTACATATATTATATTTATAAAAGTGAAGAAAATCATATGACTTGAAGGAAAATGAGTGTAGTTAGAGATTATGTAAAGCTAAGAAAGCCATTGTCAGGAAATCAAGTACTTCATGTATTCTTTTTTATTTTGAACTTCAGATGCATTTTTTTAAAAGAAATAAGTGGAAGTAAAATATAAATGAGATTATCAGACGAAGAAATAGGGTGCACAAAGGAGAAGAAAAAGTCAGGAGGTAATGAAGAAGGTATAAAAGTGATTAAATTATGTCACAGGGATGTATGAATACACAAGAATCTAACCTACTACTGCTAATATGCACTATTTTAAATTTCAGTAATAAGTTTATAGTACCACTTTCATGCATTATTCATTGTACCCATTAGAATGACTTTGCATATCATATATCTATAATCATTTTTGAAAAGAGAAATATTTCCTCTGGCCAATTGAATCAATCTATATTAGTATCACAGAGTTGGTTTAAAGTCCAAGATTATCTCTCATTGTGCAACTTCATAATCTACCCAGCCTCTCTTTACCTCTTGTTAGTCATTTTAATGTGGGCTCGAAACTGTATTTCAGCAATCATCTACCATCTGTTTTGTGGGTGCTTAGAGCAAAATGAAAATACTATTGCTTTCACAAAGTGTGGGGATGAACTTGACCCATAATGACAACTCATTATTACATTTTCAATCTCTCTACAAGCTGATCATTATTTATGGTCAATGTGAGAATTAAATTACAGGGGATATTTTACAAAGATGGCAGAATATCAAGGCTATCCCTCCCAATCCAGAGAATAAATGCATACCACAAATCAATATGATTTAACTATTTTGAAATTCTGAAGTTTATCAAAGGCTTGAAACTTCCATGGGAATACCTAGATGATAAATTGTGGTCAAATATTGGTCAATTTCAGCTCTTTATTTCACGGAAGCAAACTATTTTTCAGAATCCGTGTCAAAAATAGACCACAGATCTGATGATTTCACTATTGATTTCTAGCAAACATGTACAAAAATGACTAACACTAACCTTTTCAAACTGTTCCGAAAAATATAATAGGATAGAACATTTCATAATTTGTTCTCATGATCAGTATTATGGATAGAAAAACTAGGAATAAAAAGATAAAAGAAGACAACAGACCAGTAAGTGTTATGAACATTTAGGTAAAAATTCTCAATAAAATTCTAGCAAACCAAAGGAAATCAGCAGAATACAAAATATATTTTATACACCATTAACAAATGGGACATATTTCTGGAACTTAAGAATTCTTCAACATGTGTGAATTGATAAATGCACTACACTAGAACAATGAAGAAAAAACACAATATCCTGTCAGTTGACAAAGAAAAGGCATTTGAAGCTTTAAAATCATTTTTATAATTAAAAAACTCTCAACAAAATATGACTATGTTACTTCAGTGTAATAAATCCATGCTTGAAAAACTCATAGCAAATATTATATACTAAGTGATAAAGGATTGAATAGTTCTTTTATAACATTGATAATATATAAGAATGCTTGATTTCTGCTGTTAAAATAGAAATAAAATTTTTATACATAAAATTGAGAAATACACATACATGTGTAAATACCGAATAGTTTCTCTGGTGTGAAAAACTATAACAGTACACAAGATCCTAATGATGTAATTGACCATGTGAAATAGGAAGAAAAGGGCTAAAGGTGTAGGGAAAATGGGAAGGATAGGGGAAAGGTAATAAGGGAAAAGAAAAAAAAATAAGACAAAATGAAAGAATGGAAATAAAGTGTTTGTAAATGGGGAGGGGAGGAGGGGGTGAAGAGAGGGCAGGGACAAGGGGAAAAAATGAGAACCAAGGCCTGTTATGTAAAGGTACAAGATCCAACAATGAACATAATTGTACTGTATACCTTAAATGTACCAATACACTCAATTAATTAAAAAAATTAGAAATAGAAAGAAATTAAAGGAAGCCTAGAGGGAAGGGAGTAAAATAATTTCTATTCATAGTGAATATCAGCTTTTATGTAGGGAGCCTCTAACGATCACACAGAAATGGTCAAAACTAACAAATGAATTAAACACTGTAGCAAAATATGAAGTCAATCTGCAGTTAAATATGTTTTACTTCCATATATGAACAACCAACAATACAGAACTATATTAATAAGCAATTTCATTAATACTACAATAGATACCCTTAAAATTATATTAATCAAACTGGAAAATGAGATTTTTAGGATGAAACAACAAAACATGGCTGAAAGGAAGTAAAGACAAATAATTGGAAGGTATCATATTCATAATTGAAGGTAATATTGTTAGTACTTTAACTCATTCAAAAGCTACTTACAGGTTCAGTGAATTTCTTATCAAAATATCTAGTGCTTTTTTTTCCTCAGGAATGGAAAGCTATATTCTAAAATTTATATACAATCTCAAGGGACTCCAACAAATGAAGTAATTTAAACCTTAAAAAGAAGAAAGCCTGAGGATATATACTTCCTTATTTCAAAAGTTACTATAAAGTCTCATTAATCAAAATGTTTTAATACTTCCATAAATACAGAAATTTATTTATTTTAATTGCATGCACAAACACTATCAAGAGAGTGCAAAGGCAACACATATAATTGAAGATAATAATTACAATTTATATATCTGCAAGGTACTAATATCCAGAATATATACGCCTTCTAAATTTCAGCAATTACAGAACTCCTAACTGATATGAAAAATGGTAGTGATCTTGACCAGATATCTCTAAATCAGATGTCTAAAAAGCACACAAGATGTGGCTCTACATCACTAATTGTTCACAAGAAAATTAAAATTATGAGACATTGTTTGCACCCATGAACATGTTTGCCATTAAAATTAAGAAAAATTAAATGTTCAAAATAAGGAAAAACTGGAACTCTTGTGTAGTGTTGGTGGTAATATAAGATGGTAAAGTTTCTGTAAAAAAAAATTTATTATTATTAAAAATATTAAAATAGGACGAGTGTAGATTCTTACCAGGTTACTTCTAGGTATGTATTCACAAAAATTTAGAGCAGAGCCACAAAAAGGTATTTATGCTCCTTTTTCAATATCAGCATTATTTCTACTAGTTAATGTGAATAAGATATATTTCCACTGATACTGAAAATAATAAATAAACCATGGAAAAACTTATAGTGGAATATTATTCAGTCTTAAACAGGAAGAACATTCTGATACATGCTACAATAAGGATAAACACTGAGAATATTATTCTGAGTGAAAGAAATCAATTTCAAAAATACAAATGTATGGTTCTAGTGCTTTAAGCTACTTCAAAGAGTCAAAGTTATAAAAACAAAAAGTAGAAAATGGTTGGCAGGAAAAGAAGTGTGGGAGAAATGAAAATTTATTGATGAATGAGTCAAGGTGTCTAAGACAGTTGGAAATGTTTGTTGACTTTACATTTAAAAGTGGCTAGATGGCGAATTGTGTGGTATGTGGTCTGCGAAATATAGAAATTCAAAACTATATGTCCAAGTAAATTATAAAAAAAACCAAGACATTTGTAACTTACAATTTCTTAACTATGATTTTTTATCATCTAAGCATTTACAGATATTTATAGTGTTTTTTCCATGGGACAGAAATATCTCAAACTGGCATTTTAATACCCATCTTTAAAAATCATCACATTCAGTGGCATTTTATGGGTGACTGAACATTGTTAATTTTATTGGTAACTGAACATAAGCCCTGGAAAGGGTGTTTACATTTTACAAATTGGTAAAAAATGTAGATCAGAAATTAGTGTATTGTTAGTTTACTGTCCTTTAAAGTGTATCATCTAGGTTGACACTGCATTATATATTGGATGGAAAAATTAAAAATTCCAAAATTAAAAAAAAAGATTATAAAAATAAGAGGAATTCCGTCAGAAAGATGAGTACATATCCCTCTTATGTGACCTCTTACTACTCTTTACTCTCAGATAACCCAGAAGAACTTATAAAAGTAGACATAAAATGTAACTGCTTGTGATTCTCCCACGGCCGTCTATGGTCTGACTTCCTGAAACCTCCATTATCTGCTGCACTGTTTCTTCACGGATCGACACGTCATCCTTACGAGCTTTTCTTACATGATACAAATGAAGTTCTTTACTACCATGGATATTTTGTAATATCTGTGTCTCTACATGAAATACTACTCATTTTTCTCTCAAGGCTGCTGTTTCATGTAATTTAGAAATTACTGTAAATATTACCGCTTAAGCATAAAACCATATTTTAAATAGCCTTGTATATCAATTTTTTGTATTTTACAGATTAAATAATTGTCTTTATTTGTTTCTCTCTGTCATTCTTTTCCCCATTCATTTTATGCCTCAATGTACCAAAAGATATGTCTAAAATTTTCTGCAGATATGTCTACAAAAGCTGTACAGATTATCTATCCTATAATATCAGATAATATATAAATATCTTAAAATGTTTTAATTTTACAAGCCAATAATTTTGACAAGGTATTTTATCTAAATCTGCACACTTTTGTAAGCATTTAAATGAAGAATCAGTATATTTAGTATGATCTATGTAGCTACTATAATTTCATTATATAAATCCCAATTCTCCAGTGTTTCCCAGTTCAATGGTATTCTTTAACAACTCTCAGTTCTTCTATCCTTATTCAGTCTATTATTTCCTTTGTAATGAAAACAGTAATAACATTTCTATAAGAACTACATCTTTAACATCAGCATTTTATGCAACTCATTCCTGGAGGAAAAGCTCTCATCTCTGGTACTATTTGATTGCAAAAAGCCTTTTGATATCTTTTCCCAGGTGAAGCTGGTATGAGGTATCTGTCTGGCTTGCATACAAAGTCTTGTACATTTTTAATCAGTTTTCCCCTCCTAGATTTCAACCACTTTATTTCTTTCCACATAATTATGCACAGAAACATTTTAATATTCTCTGTGCCTTAAATAATTCAGTCAAACTCTTTGATTTCTATCTAGGTTATTTTTTTGTTCCCATTGACCTTGTTCTGCCAGGATCGCTCACTGATACACATTACTTTATGATCACTTAGAATGTCACTATTTCCATGAACATTTTCCTGATCTTGACAAACAAGACTGAAAATATGTCTTTAATGTATGGAAATATTGCATATCACCTTAATCCATTTCTCAATGATCTACTTTTCCATTTTCTTTTGAATGCTACTAAAATTCATGGAGAATATAGAGAAAGTTTTATTATTTTTTAATTTCAAACCTATTATGATATACAAAGTAATTATGAGAAAGATCTAGGGTAAATGTTATTTAAATTCAGTTCAAAAATTTATTTAGTTTTCCTTAATTAGAAATAAAAATTAATTGCTCATACATTAACAACATAATATATAATTCTTAATTTTGTAGCATATTTTGAAAAAGTTTTGATAATTTTTAGTAGAAGCACTTGCATAATAGAAATATACAGTGAATGATTTAACTTTAAAAATGGTTACAGTAAGACACAATGCCATTAATTAATTTCAAATACTACCATTTACCTTGAACATGCTCATCCTATTTTTGTTACTTTCTGAAGAAGTTATGGAAGTTTTATTTCCTGTATTTAAAAGGTGTAATTAAAAAATACAGTGAATACTGCTGTCATGTATGGGCCAAAGGAAAGTCAGGGTCTTAAAAATATATTGCTGTGTTTCCACCTATTTAGCAGACCTTGCAGTGAGCATGCAACTTCTCTTTCTTCCCTTAGTGAAAATGTCTACAAAAGATACAGTGGACTCTTGACTTATGAACTCAGTTGGTTGCAAGGGCTAGTTGTAACTCAAGTTGTTTGCAAGTCAGTACAGTTAAGATCTAGATGTTTACCTGGGTACACAGTACTGATAATAAGAGGCAGATGAATCTTCCATCAACCTAATTAACACAAGTTATTTGTATGTCAGGCACGGTTGTTAATTGAGGGTTCATCTTAAAAGTTTTCAACCTATTCAGAACATCCAGGCAGCCATTACTGTGAAACTAAAGATACAAAAGAAGACTTCTAGAACTGCTTCAGAAAGTGGCAAGAATGATAGCACAAGTGTTTTCAAATCAAAGGGAAATATTTTGAATGAGATGAGTGGTAACGTTTCTTTTACTGTATTTTTCAAATATTTAAACATTAACCATGTTTACAGGCTACATTGTACAATTTTTACTGACTAGAACTGTAGAATTATACAGTGTAACTAATACAGTCATATTCAGAACATAAGTTCAAAATCTTACAGATTGGACATCAACAGAAACTTTAGCATAATTTTCCATGCTTGTTATATAATTTAACATCACATCCATATGAAGCACATGTGAAAGTATTGACTTCCCCGGTTTTCTTGTTTATTACTAAGCAGTACTTACCTATGAGCAGGGACTTCAGCTTTAGAGATTTTATGAGGAAACAATATTTGTCACTCTTGAAAATGCAATTAAAATAATAAATTTAAAAAAAACAGAAAAATAAATATCCAAGAAGAAAAGGAATACTAGAAATAAAAAAAACAATGAGAAAATTGAAGAATGCCTCATGGGGTGATCATTAAAATATACATCTGCACATCCCACACCCGCTATTACACATTGTCAATTACACCATTAGGATCTTATGTACCATTATAGTTTTTCACACCAGAGAAACTTTTCACATGTGTGACTTTTTTATTTCACTTAAGAGTATATATCCTCAATATTCATCCATTTTCCTATAAATGACTAATTTCTCATTCTTTATGGTTGAGTAGTATTCCATTTTATAGAAAAACCACATCTTCTTTATCCAGTCTCCAACTGGATAAAGGGAAAGGAAGTAAGGGAAAAGAAAAAAAAAATGAGAAAATGAAAAAATGGAAATAAAGTATTTGTAAATAGGGAAGATAGGAGGAGGTAAAGGGAAGACGAGGGTAAGGGGAAAAAAATGAAAACCAAGACCTGTCATGTAAAGGTACAATATTGCAGTGATGAATGTAACTGTATTATATACCTAAAATGTAGCAATAAACTCAGTGAGAAAAAAAATTAAAATAAAATATACACCTGCACAAGAATGTGAGTATGAAGATAAGTTAATAGAGATTTCTCAAGCTAAAATTCAAAAAAAAAAGCAAGAATTAAAGAACGATCCCCAAGAGCTGTGGGACATTATCAAAAGTATGTCACTATATTACTAAAATAGGACGAGCAGGACAAAAGGGGAAGAAAAGGCACAATACCTGTGACCTAAGCACTCCTACCTGACCTCACTTCTTAAAATTTTGCATTAGTGTTAAACTGAGTATCAAGTGTTTAAAACATGGGTTTGTGAGGACCATTTCAGATTTAAATGATAACATAGGGTGATTTTAAAAAGCTCAGTTTATATGTTAACAAAAAGAAAGATCAGTATTAGATGGAGAAAAATGTACCATGAAATACTAATCCTCCCCACAATGCTGGAATAGTTAAATTGAACATTGTAGGTGATTTTAAATTAGGGAAGATGATCAGATGAAGACAATTGTTCAAAAGACAAGACTATATACTATGTATACACCTACTGAGTTAGTACAAAATATGTGAGACAAAAATGGATAAATCTTTAGTAAGAAAAATCACTATTTGAAAAATTAAATAGCTTTCTTTTACTTATTCATAGATCAAATAATTTTACTATTAGTAAGGATATACTGGACTTGTGTGTTATTATCGATGATATTAATCTACTGAATTTTGAAGTATTCTAAGAGTAGATTTGCATTCTTTTCAAGATCACATACAGCATTCACCAAGATGTACTACTTTCTCAGCCAACAACACATTTAAATTTAAAACAATGTAAATCATGCAAAGTATGTTATCAGACATTAATTTGTGAAAATCACCTCACAATAATTACAGAAAAATAATAAAATTACCTAATGCAAAGAAATAAAATCACATTTTTATATAAATCTTAGTTATATAGATTATATATCTATTATTATCTTAGTTATATAGTTAGTTTTTCTATATAAATCTTAGTTTCAATAAGTTCAATAAGATAAACATATAACATCGAAAATTTTCAAAGCATTGTATATACTCTTAAAACAACACTAATAGAATTAAAGGAACATCATAGAATAGGAGGGAGATATTAAACTGATGACAAACTATTATTTTAACAAAGAAAACATGTAAACTTTATTTCATAAATTGCCACAAAAATGAATTAAAAATGGATCAAAACTCAAAAAAATTGAAAAAGTAAATAATAGAGAATATCAACTATACGAAAACCTAATCCAATGAAAAATTCTGTAAATTTGATAAATTTTTATCCAGGCAAACCCAAGGAAATTGAAAGGATTTGGAGAACAAATGATCAGTAACAGAAATAAAAGTTAAATCATGATTATAATTTTTCTATGGACAATAGATACTAAAAGCTGGTAGAAGAATGCTACGAAAACTATTATGAAACATTTGATGATAAAGATTAAGTGATTCTAATTTTTTAATGTTTATAATGCTAAACCTTAGATAAGACAAACCGCAAACCTGAATTTCACTGTATCATTTAAGAAAATTGAATAAGACTTTGAATTGAATAAGACTTGTAGGCAGAGGACTTTCTATTATTTAATCTATGGGACAAAAATACAGCAAAATACTTCATAGTCCAAATCATTACATAAAAGAAAACCTTATAAAAATGAACTCTCATGCATTCAGACGCAAAAACAAACAAAATATTAGGAAATCAAATCTAGTTATGAAAAAAAAAACTATTCCATACGTCGAAATGGGTTTTATGGTAGATGGTGAGTTCAACATTCCCAAATCTGTAAAATTAATCTCATCAGGTTTGAAGAAATTTAAAGGGTCTAAATGAACTGACTAAACTAAAGTTAGGAACAGAGACTAGAGAAAAAATTGTCAACAGTTATTTTAAAAATTTTTGACAAAATTTGTAGTTGTTAGGAAATGGACAATTTTCTCTTAGCCTGATAAAGAATATCCTTTCTCCACCTCTATGCTACATCATAGTACTATGAAGATTTGCAAAAATGAATTATTGAAATATATTTAGATTTTGAAAGAGAAAGTAAAGTTGCCTTTTTCTCTGCTGGCATAAGTAATGTTATGGTTTGTCTCTACATTTCTACCTAAAACCTCAGGCGGTCATATGTGGGGTGGGGCTTTTCAGAGGTGGCTAAATATAAAGTGTTCAATGCTGGGATTAAGTGTGTGTGATTACGTATTAGTCCTTTGACTGGGTTGTTAAAGCTCTAAGTGTGCATAGTGGGTGAAGTTTTCTTGTTTGTTTTATTTTTTGGTACTGGGGATTGAATTTAGGACCTTGCGCTTGTGCTTGTGAGGCAGGTAGTGGAACCACTGAGCTAAATTTCCAGCACTGGGTGTGGATAATGGGAAAGCCCACCATGTGTGGGAATGTTCTACACCCTAAGGATGTGTAGTCTGCACAGAATATAAGGGACTGAAAGAAAACTACTGTCATCCCTTGCTGAATCTGCGCTACTTTGCAGTGTTTTTGCCTTCCCTGCTTTGCAATGAAATCTTTCTTCTCTGTGATTCTCCTTTGCGATGCCACCCTACCTTGGAGCCAGCCAACAATGAACTGAAACCTGTACAATAGATCCATGTTGGATAAGTCACACTACCAAAACTGAAGAATTACAGTATTCAGAAAAGTACGTTATTGTCAAATACCAATACATTATATTAAATACCAAATTTAGTCAAATAACTAAAAGATAGAGACACATAAACATGACCTTCTCTTTTTAAGAAAGCAACAAGGAACATTTAATAATGAAAAGGAGGTACTTTTCAGAAGATGTTCTGGAAAAGTTGTAAACATGTAAAATTAATTGATTATAAAACTAGATACAGATTTTATGTTTTTTTTTACAAAAAAACAATAATTATTCATACTCATATAGGTAAAATTGAAAAGTAAAATAATTATTCAAGAAAAATAGTAGAAATTCTATATAATCGAGTTTTCAGCTTTTTACAAAATTATTTTTTGGTACCAGGCATTGCTTTGTAAGCACAAGGTTCTGAGTTTAATCCCTGGTACCAAAAAAAAAAAAAAAAGGCTAAAAACTTGATTATATATCTCCTCCGGCCCATCAAATTTTAAATATAACAAAAAAGAAAAGCAGAATCTATGAATTATTTTATAAAAACTTTCAATTAAATTTGAAATTCTGCCTAAAAATATTACTGTGAAAATGATATGAGCTCATACTGGGAAAACATATTTGAAGAACATTAATCTAATTGATTATTTGGGACAAAAATACAGAATATAATTTTTAAAAGTCATATGTATTACTCACATGTCATTTTATTACAACAAAACGACCAACATAAATATCTCCAAGCCCATACTAGTATAAATAATTGATGAAACAAAGAAAGAAAGAAGGAAAAGTAAAGAAAAGAAAAGAAAGAAAAATAAAGAACAAATATCCCTTCAGAAGAATTCCAAATAATTGATGTAGGTGCCTCTCAAATCAATAAAGTGATGAATTTATGATCATTTCTTCTGTGATGACTATAAGAGCATGACTTCTTTGGAAATGATAGCATGTGGAATTATTATAAAATAACAATAACTTTACAGTGGGGAAACATGATAAAATAATCTATGTCAGGTGTATAATCTATGTCAACACTAACCATGATTCTTGTTGACAGAAAGCAACTTTGGTGTGATGAACTCTCTCTTACCCTGCTATATCTTCTGCACAAATTTCTATAATCCCAGTTTGATTTTGAGGAACATATCACCTTGATCCAGACAGAAGGACAAAACAACTGAACATTAGTTTCCCAAAATATCAAATTCATCAGAACCAAATATGAATATTATTCACGACCAAAGCTGCCAGAAGAGACTTAACTAAATACAGTGTAGGATTCTGTTAGGATTCTGGAACAGCAAATGAATAAAAATAGACCAGTCAATTGGTTCATTAACTGTGACAAATAGACTATGTATATGTAAAAGGCCAATTAAAAAAGAGTTTATTGAATATGGAAACTCTTCACATACAGCCTTCATAAGAATTTATAATTATTATAAAACAGTGTTCCAATAAAATGTACTCTTTACTGCCAACTGGAGAATAATGTAAGGACAAGATCCTTTAACGTTAAAATCCCCTCGTGAAACCTCCAAATCTCTCTAAGAAGTGTGGTTTCCAAACTCCCTCCCTTTATCCTTTACACAGACTTCCACATATGATGAGAGATGAAGCCATCAATCCAAAAGAATATCTAACCATTTGAACATACTAAAATTCTAAAATACGTATGTTGAGAACATTTTACTTTCCAGACACTAAATTATTCATAGTCCTATGCATACATTTCAAAAGTTCAAACCAAACTGAATATAGAAGAAACATAAAAAGTAGAAAAATAAAAGTTAGCAATATACTATGAAGCAAGGAGAGCAGAGAAAGATTGGATTAATTAGGAATTTGTTAATTTCATGCAGTTCATGCTATTCTTTGATAGTAAGATATAAATATTGATGTAGATATCATAAAGTTATCTTTGCAATACATCCACTTCTCTGCATTAGAAAAAGTAGATGCTAGAAATTAATCTTTACTCCACATTAAACTTCCTAGAAGCAATAAAATAATATTTCATATTTATAACTCTGAAAGTTCTCCCAAATCATACTTTTTATCCTGTAATAACTAAATTTTTTATATCAGGTTCTCCAACTCTAATGCATCCTAGAATTTACTCTGTGGTTTCCTGACCTCTTTAAATCACACTGTTTGACATTGATCCAAAAATGGCATTTTGTAAGTGACTTTCAATAAATACCATACTAAAATAGTACAAGAAAAACTACCAATTCTCATGTGATACTGAGAATTTTGTGTATAGTAAGAACAAGAGGAATGTACATTAGTTATTTTCTTTTAATACAATAAATGATTTTGATTCATGAAGTTTTTTTAAATAAATTTTGACTTATAAATGAAAAATAATATGAAAAATTGTTATGCATTTTGTAACTAGCATGTGTAATATTAACATTCTTAATGACCATGGAACATTTATCGAAGCTACAAATTAATACTGATAAAATACTGTTAATTAAACTTGATTTTATTCAGATTTCACTGAACTTTTCATTAATTTTTTTTCTCATTGAGTTTATTGGTAAATTTTAGGTACAGTACAGTTACATGCATTACTGGAATCTTGTACCTTTAATGACAGGTCTTGGTTCTCATTTTTCCCCTTGTCCCTGCCCTCCTTTCACCCCCTCCTCATTAATGTTTTTTTTTTTAATTTTAGAACTTGTATTAGGGAACTTTCCCATGACTGGAACAAAATATCTACATGCACAATATAAAGGGAGATAGGTTTATTGGGCTCACAATTTCCACTGGGTTCAATGCCAAGCGATGTGGCTCAAGGCAAAACAAAATAAAACTTGAAAAGGGATGGTGGAAGAAAATTATCCATGGAAGCTTATCCCATGGAAGCAGGAAGCAGAGAGAGCGGAAAGAGAAAGGACTGGGAGTTCAGATGAGGAGAGGACAGGAGACCAGAATACACCCATCTAGGTCACACTCTCTGTGGTCTATCTCATTTACTCAGGCCCAAATTCTGAATACATGAGGCTATGTTTTGGGGATATTTTACATCTAAACCATATTACACAGTCCCCAAAAGTGTGAAGTTCATCCCATTATGCAAAATACATTTAGTCCAATAGTCTTTCAGGGATTAACCATCCTGTTCTTACACTTGAATTAGAAAAATTCATATTAATAAACAGGCAATCCCTTTTGAGGATACATGTCTCTTTCAATTGCTCAGTGCATCTTGTATATTTCCTGTGAGTACCTTTTTTATTTTGTTTACTGGGGCAATCTGATGCTTTATAAAATGGAGTGAGTCTTCTATATGTACCATTTTTTGTAAAAATATATGTTACTTTTCATCTTGCCATATAAATGTAGGATACTTTTCTTTCTATCTACAAACTTAGTTTCTGCAATTTTAAGTGAAATGTAATAATGTCTTTAGATAAAATTAGGGAGAAAAGACATTATAATTCATAATAGCTAAATCATGGAAGTGCCTGTGTGCGTGTCCATCAACAGATAAATGGCTAAAGAAACATTTACCGACAATAAAGTACTACTTGACATTTTATGGATTTCTTTCATTATATAAAAGGAATTCCATGTTTTACTATCACTTTAATTATATGTTTTATCATAAATAAATACAATTGTACCTTGGTTCATGAATTCAATTCTTTCTAGGATTCTGTTCATAAACCAAACTGGGTAAGAACCTAATCAGAGTTTCTTTTAAAGTCAACATTGAACCTAACCATTAAATTTGATTCAGTTCTTATCTAATTTGGTTTGCAATAAGAATTGTGGAAAGAATTGAGTTCAGGAACCAAGGTACCACTGTATTGATTTTTAAAAAGAATTTTTCAAATTATTTATTGAGATGACAGCATAGATTTCTTATTCAGCTTGTTAATATGAATATTTCCATTGATTAATCAATGGTGGAATAGCTATATCTTTGGATATGTTTTTGACAAATGTATCTTTTGTCTATATTTGTTAACCTGAATCTTTATTCATTACATATATATGTGTGTGTGTATTTACAATTTTTATAGGTCTTTTGCTTTTAGTGTAATTCCTATTTGTTATGGGTAGTATTTTCTCTCACATCATTTTCTGGACTTAATTGCAATTTAATTGACTCTAAAATAAGTGTGATGAGGCAGGTCAATGAGTGGATGACCTGGAAGGATGTATTCTTGTCCCTATCTTAGCCTCTTTCCTACCTGCCATAGGTAAGCAATGATCTGTCAAATCCTTCCAATGTGTATCACCTATCTTGGGTCCAACTCACCAAGAAATGAATCCTTCTGAATCTATGAGGAAAATAGGCACTTCTTCAATTTGTGCATGATGGTTATTGTGTCCTAGAAATGGGAAAACTAGTAATATAAATTTGTAATATATTGTCAAAATTTGATATTTTAAATTCATTAAATTTGTTAGTACATTTTAAGTATACAAGTATATTATGACATTCATCATTGGACATTTGTATAGTTACATGATATATTTTTGCTTTAATTTCCCCATTCTCCTGCCCTCCATTCTACCCCTGCACCCTCCCTATTTACAAAGAGTCTGTTTCTGTTTTCTCCTTTTCTCATATTTATTCCTTTCCTTTCTTTACTTTCCCCTACCCTTCCATTTTCCCCTTCCCCTTTGGATCTTTACTTCCTATTTCACCTTATCTAGTCTACATTTTTATCCTCATTTACTCTGCCAATTGCAAGGGTTCTATACTATTTATTACTTATATAGCTTAATCTCTTCTGATATGACTACTGGTACCATTTAAATTAGATTTATTAGTACATTTTATGTAAATAATATGATAACATTCCTCATTAGGAATTTGTATCTTTACATATATATCCTGGTTCTTGTTTTTCCCCATTCCCCTGCCCTACTCCCCCTATTTACAAAGACTTTGTTTCTGTTTTCTTTTTTTTTTCATACATTTATTATTTTCCTTCTTTCTTTTCCTCTACACACATTTTCCCTTTCCCCATCCCCTTTGGAATTTTTATTCCTATTTCACATTATCTATTTTACCTTTCAGTCCTTATTTACACTTTCACTAAAGAAACTATTGAGTATTTACACATGTGTGTCCTTTTTATTTAACTTAAGAATATGGACTCAATGTACATCTATTTAGCTATAAATATCTCTAGCTCCTCATTCTTTATGGCTGAATAGTACTCCATTTACAAAAAAAATTACATCTTCTTTGTTCAGTCACTAGTTACTGGGGAAGTGGGATGTTTCCAAATTTTAGCTATTGCAAACTATGCCACTATAAATGTGAGTGTGCATATATCCTTGTAGTATGACTATTTTAATTCTTTATTGAATTTGTAATATAAAACTGAATAATATTGAATATTTCTTATTCAGTTCTTTTTTTTTCTTTTTATTGAGTTTATTGGTACATTCTAGGTATACAGTACAGTTTTTCATTACTGGAATCCTGTACCTTTACATGACAGGCCTTGGTTCTCATTTTTTCCCCCTTGTCCCTGCCCTCCCTTCACCCCCTCCTGCCCTCCCCATTTAAAAGCACTTTATTTCCATTTTTTCATTTTCCCACATTTTGGAAAATTTTAATGTAACTTATAGAGCTTGTGTGCATAAAGATGTCCATAATATTCTATCATCTTTTTCATTCTTGGAAGAATGAAATGCAGTAGTGATGTCTGCTTTTTCCACATATGCACACATTTCACAACCCTCCTAAATAAATCAAAAAGAAAAAAATCCACAAATATCCCTTTCTGGGGTTTTTGTTATTTTTGAACTAAAATAATACTGAGTGCTACAGCTAAAATAAACTTGGACTATATAGTAAACTATTCTCAATTACAGGAGTTATTTTGAGCCAAGAAAGAGTCATGAATTAATTTATATAAAAAGTAAATTTCAACATTTCATGTATATATCCAGAAATATTTTATATTGTGAAGAAAGTGAACAGAAAGTATGAAGTATTTTTATAAATATATGCATTTGTGTATCCATGATGTTTTCAAACATTATGGTGAACATTTAAATGAAAAAAAGTCACAATAAAGGACTCATTGGATTAATAGCCCAGAAAATACTTCTGCTCTTTGAACGCTCTTATACTAGAATTCTTGCTACTTTCTGAAGCAGTTCAGAAAGCACCCTTTTCTATGTGTCTTATTTGCATTGCATGGTCACCTCAGTATGCATGAATCCTTTCAAAATATTTACCTTTAATGGTCATTGTGACTATGGTTCAGAGCCAGAAGTTGAATGGTGAATTAAGTGGATGAGGATACAATTTGGTGTTTTATATGGCAGCCTTTCCCTTCCATGTCAGCGGAAGCATTAACCATATTTTTTATCATATCTCATAAAGACACTCAAGAAAGATCAAACCTCATAAAAGCAGTCATTGAACACAACTTACATAACTGTTTCAGGAAGTGGCAAGAAAAGAACAAGTGAATTTGAAGTTGGGGGAGTATTCTAAGGGGGATTAATAAAAGTACATCTTTTACTGTAATAAATTTTTAAATTTAATTATTCATGACATATTCCACACTGTATATTTTTCATAAAGTTTTATGAATCCTTTTAAATGTTGCTTTATCATCTGAACATTGTGTTTTTTATATTGGTCAGTTTATACTGTGTGAGCTGAATAATTTTTTATACAAAAATCACACTATATTTTAATATAATTATATGAACAAATATACTATAACAGCCTCATAACATTGTTAAAAACATGACATTGTAAAAAAAAATGACATTATGCTTTACTTATTTTCAATTCCTGCAGCAGATTATATTTATTAATAAAATCCAAATTGTTTATTTAAGTATTTTTAATCAAATAAATTTTATAAGATCTTTATTATATTAAATAACTTAAATCACCAATAGTTTGCAGGGTTATTTATTGCACTACCCTTCCAGGTTATGGTAGTGTACTGTAAAATGTGTTTGCTCCTCATTTCAATAGAATTCTACACAGAAACATAATAAAAGAATAGTACTTATTAAAAACTAGATTTTGTTAGTAGAATTCTCTCTGTGTTAGAATGTAAAATCTAAAATTTTTGTTTGATGATAAAGTTGCAAAAATTAAATAGGAACAAAAAGGTTCCACACAATTTAAGATTACTTTAAGAAAGCTTATGATTATTTGAGGAAAGCTTACTAGTAGAAAAGGTGATTTAAACTATTTGAGACCTTAGTCTTCTTTTTACTATTTGTAAAATAGAAATGTTATAAATCTACATTTCTGAGAAATAAATTAATAAATATATAAACAAAAATAAATTCTTTTTTTAATTGAGTTTATTGTTACATTTTATTTATACAGTACAGTTTTGTTCATTATTGGGATCTTGTACCTTCACATGACCGGTCTTGGTTCTCATTTTTCCCCTTGTCCCTGCCTTCCCCTCACCCCTTCCTCCCTTCCCCATTTACAAACACTTTATTTCCATCCTTTCATTTTCTCCTATTTTTTTCCTTTCCCTTATTACCTTTTCCCTACCCTTCCCACTTTCCCTACACCTTTAGCCATATTCTTCCCATTGCCAAATGTCAGTTATCTCATTAGGATCCTATGCACTATTACAGTTTATTCATACCAGAGAAACTATTCAGTATTTACACATGTGTGACTTATTTATTTTACTTAGAAGTATATCCTCAATATTTATCCATATTCCTAAGAATGAATCTAATTTCTCATTATTTATGGCTAAGTAATATTCCATTTTATAGAAAAAAAAAACACATCTTTTCCAGTTTCCAAATGATGGGCAAATGAGCTGTTTCCAAGTTTTAGCTATTACAAACTGTGCCACTATAAACATTGGTGGGCATATATCACTGTGATATGATTCTGTTAATTCATTTGGAAAGATACCTAGCAGAGGGATGGATGGGTCAAATGGAACCTCTAGTCCCAGCTCTTTGAAGTATCTCCCTATTGATTTCCATAGTGGTTGCACCAGTTTGCCCTCCCACTAACAGTGGAGAAGGTTTCCTTTCGCCCCACAACTCCACCAACATTTGTTACTGTCTGATTTCTTGATAGCAGCCATTCTTTGTGGGGTAAAGTGGAATTTCAGTGTTGTTTTCAACTGCATTTCCCAAAAGACCAGTGATGTGGAACATTTTTTTCATATATTTACTTGCTGCTTTTACTTCTTTGCCTGAGAAATGTCTGTTCTTTTCAGATGCTCATTTTTGAATTGGGTCTTTATGTTTGGGGTGATGATTGTTTTGAATTCTTTATATATTCTAGATAATAGTACCTTGTCTGAGGAGAAGCTGGTAAATTTTTTTCCCACATTGTATGTTGTTTCTTGGTTCTGTTGATGGTTTATTTTATAGTGAAGAAGCCTTTTAAAAAGATGAGATCCCAGTTATTGATTCTTTATGCCAGTTCCCGTGCTACTGAGGATATGTTCATAAAATCTTTTCCTATGCCAACGTCTTCAAGAGTTCTGCCTAATTTATCTTCCAGGAAGTTTAATGTGTCTGTTTTAATGTTTAGATCTTTAATGCACTTCGATTTCAATTTAGTTTATGGTGAAAGATAAGGGTCCAGTTTTAATCTTTGGCACCTTGAAATCCAGTTTTTCCGACACCATTTATGAAAGAGACAAGCTTTCCTGCACTGAAGATGGTCAGCTCCTTCCTCAAAGATGACATAGCTGAGTACATCTGGATTTGTTTTTGTGTCTTCCAATCTGTCCCACTGATCCTCAGATCTGTTTCTTTGCCAGTACCATGCTGTTTTTATCAGAGTGGCTTTGTATTATATTTTCAAATTGGGAATTGTTATACCTGCTACGATGGATCTGTTGCCTAGGATGGCTTTTGCTATTCTAGGTCTCTTACTGTTCCAAATGAATTGTTGGATTCTTTTTTCTAGTTCTGTGAAACATAGTGTTGAAATTTCAATTGGCATTGCATTGAATCTTTATTGCAGTTTTGGTAGTATGGTCATTTTCACTATGTTGATTCTTTCTACCTAGAAGCAGAGGTATCTTTCCATTTTCTTATATCCTCTTTGATTTCTTTTTTCAGGGTGCTGTAGTTTTCAGTATAGAGGTCTTTTGCTTCTTTTGTTAGATTGATTCCTAGATACCTCATTTTTTTGGATGATATTGTGAAAGGAATTGTTTCCCTAATTTCGCTCTCAGTAAGTCTGTTATTTTTGTACAAGAAGGTTATTGATTTTGGGGTGTTGACTTAGTATCTGGCTACTCTACTGAATCTGTCAAATAAGTCTACAGGTCTTTTGGTGGAGTTTTTTGTTTCTTTAATGTAAAGTATCATATTGTTAGCAAATAATGACAAGTTTAACTTCTTCCTTTCCTATCTTTATTGCTTTAATTTCTTTCTCTTGTCTAATTGTTGTAGCTAATGTTCCCATTATCATAGAGGAGTGGTGATAGTGGGCAGCCTTGTATTGTTCTTGATTTTAACATGAAGGTTTTCAGTTTTTGGCCATTTACTATGATGTTGGCTGTTGGTTTTTCATAGATAGCCTTTTTAAGTTGAGATATAGACCATCTTATTCAATTTTTTGCAGGGTTTTTATTATGAATTGGTGTTGAATTTTGTCAAATGCTTTTATGCATCTATTGAGAGGATCATATGTTTTTTGTCCTTGACTTTGTTAATATAGTGTATTACATTTATTGACTTACGTATGTTGTACCATCCTTATATCCCTGGAACAAATCCAACTTGGTCAGGATGTATGATCTTTTTGATGATCCTCTGTATTCTGCTTGCAACTATCTTATTAAGGATTTTTGCACCTATATTCATTAAGGAGATTAGCCTGCAGTTCTCTTTTTAGTTGTGTCTTTCCCTTGTTTGGGAATGAACTGATACTTGCTTCCAGGAATGAATTTGGAGGCATATCTTCCCTTTCAATTTCATTGAAAAGTTTGAAGAGTAATGGCAGTAGTTCTTCTCTAAATGTCTTGTAAAATTCAGCAGTGAATCCTTCAGGACCTGGGCTTTTCTTTGTTGGTATATTTTTAATTACATTTTCAATTTCACTGCCTGTAATTGGGGTGTTTAGAAAGATTTTTTCTTCTTTGTTCATCTTTGGTAATTC
The DNA here is from genome assembly GCF_012274545.1 of Fukomys damarensis. Classification (NCBI taxonomy): domain Eukaryota; kingdom Metazoa; phylum Chordata; class Mammalia; order Rodentia; family Bathyergidae; genus Fukomys; species Fukomys damarensis. Next base: position 6,363,114 of record NW_022900918.1, read on the forward strand.
ATAAGTATCTAAAAACCTATCCATTTCTTTTGTGTTTTCCATTTTATTGGAGTACAGGTTTTCAAAGTAGGTATTGACTATCCTCTGGATTTCTTTTGGATCTGCTGTGACTTCACCTTTTTCATTCCTAATTACATGGATCTGAGCTTTTTCTCTCCTTTTTTTTGATAAGACTAGCTAAGGATTTATCAATTTTATTTATTCTTTCCAAAAACCAACTCCGTGATTCATTTATTTTTTGTATCATTTTCTTAGTTTCCATTGCATTGATTTCTGCTCTAATCTTTATAATTTTCTCTCTTGTTCAAGCTTTGGGTTTTTCTTGCTCTTGTTTTTCTAGGATTCTAAGATTCATCATTAGGTTGTTTATTTCAGCTTGCTCTGTTTTCCTAGCATGGGCATTTGGTGCTATGAATTTCCATGTAGAACTGCTTTCTTGTGTCCCATAGATTCCTTTATGTTGTAATGGCATTTTCATTTATATGTAAAAACTGTCTAATTTCTTCTTTAATTTGATCTGTGATCCATTGATTGTTTAGGAGAGTATTGTTCAATTTCCATGTGTTTGTGAATTTCCTACAGTTTCATGTGCTATTGATCTTCAGCTTGATTGTAATATGATCTGATAATATACAGGGGATAACTTCTATTCTTTTGCATTTATTAAGACCTGTTCTGTGAGCTAGTATGTGGTCTATCTTGGAGAATGACCCATGTGTAGCCTAAAAGAGTGTATATTCTGTTGTGGGGTGGAAAACTCAATAGACATCTATTAATTCCATGCTTTCAAAAACTTGGTTGATTTAAAGTGTTTCATTGTGATTTTCTGCCTAGATAGTCTCTCTATTTGTGATAGTGGGGTATTTAGATTCCTCACTACAATTGTATTAGTGCTTATTTGGTTTTTCATGTTATTTAATATCTGTTTTATATAGTTGGGGGCATTAATATTTGGTGCATATGTGTTTATGATTGTCATCTCTTCCTCTTGAATTGTTCCCTTTACAAGAATGTAGTGGCCTTCTTCCTCGCTCTTAATCAGTTTTGGTTTGAAATTTTTTTGAAGTGCAAATAATATTGCTACCCTGCTTTTTTCTGGGCTCCTGTCATGTGGAGAATTGTTTTACATCCTTTCACTTTCAGTCTATGGGCTTCCTTTTGCACTAGGTGTTTTTCTTGTATACGACATATTGTTGGATTTTGCTTCTTAATCCATTCTGCCAGTCTATTCCTCTTGATGGGTGAATTGAGGCCATTGACATTGATGGGTATATATTGACTTATTTTTGTCATGTTGTTGTTCTTTTGTTGAATCTTTTTACTCTCCCCCGCTTTTAGTTTCTTGCCTTGCCTATTTGATTTGGTCTGTTGGGCCTTATGGTGTTGTGATCTTCATTGTCTTTTTCTAGGATATTGTTTAGAATTCCTTGTAGTGCTCATTTGGTGTTCATGAAGTTTCTCAGGTGTTCTTTGTCATGGAAGGATCTTATTTCCCAATGCATTTTGAAAGAGTTTTGCAAGATACATGAGTTAGGGTTGGAGGTTGTTTTCTTCTAGGAGTTGAAATACCTCACTCCAGGCTCTCCTTGACCTAAGGATTTGAGTGGAAAATTCTGCTGTAATTCTGATGGGCTTTCCTTTTCATGTGATTTGTTTCTTTTCTCTTACTGCTTTCAGTATTTTGTTCTGTTGGATTTCTGGGATCTTGATTATTATATGTCTCTGTGTAGATTTTTTTTTTTTTTTTTTTTTTTACAGTGGCTACTTGAAGTTCTATATGCCTCACTTATGTGTATATCTAATTCTTCCCTTCTCTTTGGGAAGTTTTCTGTCTTTAATTCTTTGAACAGCTTTTCAAGTCATTTGTATTTTCTCCTTCTATTTCATGGATTCCTATGTGTCTTATATTATTCTTCTTTGCATCATCTAGGATTTGTCTGATCAGTTTCTCATGATCCCTCATGTTTCTAAGAGATCTCTATTTTCATAGTCACTGACTGCAATCCAATCTTCTATATCTGAAATTCTATCTTTGCAATCTTTTATTCTGTTGTGTACACTTTCAATAGAGTTTTTAATCTCCTGGATATCTGTTTGAATCTGTTTTATGGATTCCATTTCTTTCCTTTGTTTGGCATTCATTGTTTCCATTTCTCTCTTATGCTGGGCCTTCATGACTTCTATCATGGTCCTCAGCTCATCTATTTTTTTCTCAGTTTCTGTTCTAGAGTCTCAAATCATGACTTCCATTTTGCTCATCATCTCTATGGTTATCTAGGAAATTATTTCAGGTTTGAATTTTTCTAGAAACTGATGTGTTTTGCTACTTCCTTTGCTATGGGTTTAGGGTGTTCTGTTGGTTCACTATCAGTCTTTTCATCTTCATTTGCCCTACTGTTTGCCATTGATGAACTGGAAGTCTGTGTTTGTGTCTTGCTTAAGTGTTTTCTCATTTTAATTTTTGTTGTTGGTTCTCCTTGGTTTACATTCTCGGTTGTTACTTAAATCTTCCTGATATGAATGTGCTTTAGCTTTTGAGTCTCTAATGACTCATAGACATTCTTAATTTCATAATATTAGAGAAAACTCACTAAATCAATCACAATTCTTTATCCCAGTTGATACATTCAGCAGTACAATAGAATCAAGCATAACTTGCAAAATGACCACTTGTGGTAGTCATTAATCTATCACCTTTAAACCATGTGAATTAAATTAAAATCAAGAAGCAGCCCAAAATATGTTTGCAGTGATTACACTTTTCACTTTTCAATATAGCATCTTTACCCTTTAGGATGGGGGCTTAGACAGAGTTAGAATGAGAGGAGTAGATAAGTGAAAGAGTTTCAAGTAAAGCCAGAGGACATAGAATGACCATACAGTCTTTATGAAACTATTAAATTTAAAAGCAATAGACAGGGGAAAGGAAATAAGGGAAAAGAAAAAATACCAGAAAATGAAAAAATGGAAATAAAGAGTTTGTAAATGGGGAGGGGAGGAGGGGGTGAAGGGAGGGCAGGGACAAGGGGAAAAAATCAGAACCAAGAACTGTCATGTGAAGGTACAGGATCCCATTAATGAATGTAACTGTATTGTGGACCTAGTTTGTACCAATAAACTCAATAAAAAGAGGGAAAAATAAGGATAGACAGAGTGCAAGAATAAGGACAACAACATATCCCCTTAACAGTAACAGGGTCTCACTTTCCTTTGAAACTACTGACCTATAAGTGAGGTAAAATGACAGAAGAATAGAACAAAAAGAAAAAAGAAAAAATGATAAAAGAAGTCTGAGTTAGGGCAGGATCAGGAACAGAAAGGGAGATGAGGGATAATATGGTGGAGCAAGAGACTGAGTTGGAGAAAGAGGACAGAAAAGAGAAAGAATTTGCAGAGTGGAATGAGGAAAAAAAAAGACAAAAAATTGAATTTGAAGGGCATCTTTCAAACTATACCTCTGCTGTCATAATATACTATGTTCACAGCCATGTGTAGAACCAAGGAAATAATTCAATAAATCAAAATAAAAATATACACTTTTTCTTCATAAAGCATTTGTTTATTCAATTTATATTTTGTGTTATTTTAAAATAAAAGTGCCCTATTTGTTAATTACATTTAAAATTGTGTCATATATTTACATATGACTATAACTATCACATGTGCTTATATTTACATATAAATATCATTTTCAATGAATAATTATATGTTTTACATATATTGCCTTATTTTTTTCAAGGTACAGATGATAATGTAATTAGTTTAATCCATCTTCAGAAATAACACATTTTCTATCAAAATAAATGCTCTTTATTGTGCTTTCTGTCTTTTACTGTATAATTTAATATCACTTTTGTTACTGCTAAAGCGATTATCTTTAATAAAGTATTTTTAAATATATCAAAAATTAAATACAATGATTATGTACTCAGAAAATCAAACTTCAAATTTTAAAAACTTAAAAAACTGTATCACATTCATAGAAAGAAAATTTCCATTCATATGTATGATTTTTGATGTGTATCTAGAAAAATTTTATTTTTAAAACTAAATTTTAATTTTAATTTTATTTTTTTAAAAATTAATAACCAGTCAATAAAAATAAGCAATACAATAAAGATCTAATTGTATCACTAATTTTTCATATCTTACTTATGATTCATTAGTTTTTAACTCTGACCACAAAATATTCTCTGCAAATAACCACAGTGATGACCTAAATATTGTTTATTACATGTCTATTATGTGAGTCCAATTATGAAAATTATATATTGCAAATATGATATCCCAACTTTTCTCTTTAGCACACTTTTCTGTGACAAGGACATTTGCAGCCACTTTTTAAATTATCCCTAAGTTCCTCTTATTTTGTGCCAAACATATCTCTCTGCAAATGCTAAAGTGTAAAATAAAAACAAAATCATATAACTTACTTATGCAACCCTTATTATCTTTACTTAGAAGAATAAGAATTATTATTAGAATCAAAATTGTTTTTTGCAAATTCTGTAAAGTCTTCTATGACATATCATCTTCATATGCACATAGCTCTTCATTTTTCCCTTTTTAAATATATGTTGACACATGCTAACTTTTATTTTGTCTCATTTTAGGGAATTTTATCATGTGTATTTCTAGTTAAAAAGTTGTTCCATTCCTAATTTTTCACATAGCACTTTAAAGAGTATTTAAACAAATTTTGTGAGTAATTCTCAGCTCTTCAATCTTCACAATGTTTTCCTTTATTGGTACATACAATTTAATTCTCAGTTATTGTTATATGATATATTTATTTGATGTTATTTTGTCCCTGATTTTTTTTCTGCAATTTTAAGCAATTCCACGTTTATTTTTGTTGCCTTGCCTCACCAAAATATACTTCAGCTTATGGATAATGTAAGGTATCAATTGTGGAGAAAATATACAAAGATACAGAAAATGAGATGTTAGTTATTTTTCCTCTGGAATCTTATGTTTCCTAAGAATTACACAAATAAAGAGCAGAAGCAGATGAATGCCTGTGAAGAGTGAAAAGTTAAAATTAGAGACTGGCAATTTATTCTAGGTCTAGGAGAGGAAAGTGTTCCAAAATTAAGACAATGAGCATTTATACTACTTGTTTAAATAAAACAGTTATTTAAAGAAAAATCCATCATTTTAAGTAAAATGTATCTGCTTAGGTTCCATATAGAATAACATACTAATACTGAAGATAGTTCTTTTATGTCTTTTTGAGATTTGGCAAAGTGGCTTCAAGTCTAGGAAGATAAAGTCATGATTTAGTGTGATGTGATCTAGAATAGCTTACTGGTTATTATATTACATGCTAGTAGAAATATATAATAGCAATAAGGTATTAGCAAGCATATAAAAAGCCTTTTAGAGCTACCTATTATGGTATAACGATATTGAGTAATTAATATGACTTTTTTCATCAAAATTGAATTATGATTTTGTGAAACCCTAGACAACTGGGAGATTGGCACATTTTACACATTGCATTTGATTTCCTGCTTTCTTTATTAAATGGGACCCTCAAAATCAGATTTATTATGAGTTTAAGAAAATAAATGTATGCATCTTTTTGTTATCACACATGAATCATTGGACTAGATTCTCATGTAAGCTATCAGGTTTGTTTCTTCTAATTGTGGTTTATTGTTACCTTCATTGTTTGACTTCCACATAGTCAAAGTTCATAGCTGCTTGATGAACTGTGACATATTCAGTGTCTAATAGATATTCAGGTACAAAGTAGGGACATTCATCTGCTTCCCTTCTGGGGACAAAATTACACAACAGCAATAACTTAAGGGAGTAGAGGTTTCTTCTGGCTCATGATTTCAGGAGTTCTATGGTCACTTCTATAAAAGCATATACATCATGGTAGTGGGTATGGTGGAGGAAAGATTCTCATTTCATGGCATCCAGAAAGTAGAAAGGAGAGAAAGAGAAGTAGAGGAAGGAGTCAGGGATGAAATACAGTAGCCAAAATCATGCTTCTCACTTCCATCAACTATACCCCATCTCCTAACAGCGCGTTTAGCACATAACAGCATGGCATATTCAGCTCTAACTCATCAAGGGCTTCATACACTGCTGAGTAGAGTCCCCAGTGATCAAATCACCTTCCAGTAGCTCCACTTCAAGAGAAATTAGAGGAGCGTTTTAGTTCAAACCATAATAAGACATAATATTGTGATTCTTATCAATCAATAAAAATATATATGATACATAGCTTTTGAGAGAATAGATTACATTAATTAGCTAAAATATTCAGGCCAAACTTAAACAACTATTTAATAACTAAATATTTATTTGATGATAAATCTTGAGTTCTTTGACACTGTGCAGAAAAGTTTTCTATGCAAGGAAAAATTCAATCAAAGACCATTAGCTAAGCATTTATATTAATCAGAAAAGCAATATTTATCTGTGAGTATATATAAAGTGATTCTATATGAGAATTCCAGGAAGAATGAGGATCTTTGAATATTATAAACTATATTTGGCTAGATTATTTAGAAATGTTTATTTTATTTTATTTTATTTTATTTTTTGCTTGACAAATATTCTCTCCTCAAACTTTTACTGCAGTACTGTCTTGGGAAACAGGTAGCAAGTCTCACAGGAAATAGTGAAAGCAACAAATGGTGGTACTTTAGGCCACCATTGTCCACATATTTTGAGGTTGGCAGGGAGGGTGAGAAGGGATAGATGATGACTAAAATCATGTAAGAGTCATAGTAGAAAACAATTACTCTTTCAGGGTCTCTCTACCACAATTTACTGATTATCTATATTATATATGTTTATTTTACATTATTCATTTGATTAATATAAGCCTATGATATTTTATAGTTGAAACAGTTATGCAGAATTGCCCTGCAAATAAGATATTTGTCAGTGCTTTCTTTTGAGCTATATCTTAACATGTAGAAATAAAAATCCATTTAGTAATTATTATAATGTTATTTCCTGATAAATTTTTCATTAGGCATCAATTTTCTAAATTAAAGATGAAGAAACTTTGCATTTTCATAATTGAATTATTATTACCTATAAAGATGAGCTATCATGTTATCATCTGAAATCTCTTTAGCATTTATTCAAATACAGGCTATTTTATGTTAAAACAATTTCTCTTTCTAAAAGAAATTGTCCTCTTTTAAATTAGTGTCAATAATGTTTAAAATAAAATAGTAGCAAAATATAGAATAGAAATTGCAGTCAGTGTTCTTACAACCAGAGATTTTTATGTGGTTGCTTGAGGCAGAAATTATTTCCCGTATCAGTGGCCTAGGTCAAAAAGGTAGGAGAGCTCTTAGGTGTCATAAATATGAGGAAAGGATGAAATTGCACTTTTTTCAGATCCTAGCAAGTATAACAAAAAGTCTCCAATAAGTTCAAGTTTGAGATTAAGTCAGGATTAAGTCTGTAGTGCTAATTATTTAAACTTGTGGTTAGTTGGTAATTGGTGGCAGAAGTCTTGAAATTAAAAGAAAAAATAATAACCTTTGATCCTCCTCTGGACCCATAGCCTCATTTGTGCCTTACACAATTACCTGCAAGTGTCCCTATTAAGAGGAATTACTACTCCAATTAAGTAGGACACTATGCTATCAGATTTAATTTAATTCCATGGAGATCATGTCAGTTAAGAGCATACCCTGTTGAAAAATATAGTTAAATTAATGCAAGGTCTGTATTTAGTGATAAAATATGGAAATACAAAAAATAATCAAAGTATGGTATTTTATGGTAATACAAACTAAAACAGAAACTTTTTCCTCTTAGCTAAATATTTATAGTAGTTTTTTAAATAAAGCACTTAAAAATCAATCATTATTAAGAAACTATCTGTTCAGGTTAGAAACCTTAAACATAAATAATGAATCTAAAGTTTATTTTAAAATAAATTTTATTGTGTACATTTGAAGTCTACACATTTATGGTATGAGACACAAGTATGTAGTAAGCTGATTACTGTGGTGAGGCAGATTAACATATTTATTATCGCACATTTTTTGTGTAATGACCACCCAAATCTCTACTATACTATAACAAAAGTATTACCAGCTGTAGCCCTCATGTTTTGTCCTCTGATGTCCATTCACTATATTGTTAGTTTGTCTTTCTTTAGTTTGTGTTTCCCTTTTCTCTCTTCTATCACCCATGTTAATCATTGCTATGCCTGACATTGTGGTACTGAAAAATCAAGATTAGTGCCACCAGGATCAATTCATAATATAAGGTTACCTATGTTATTCATCTTGAAAACTATATTCACAATATACATTAAGGAAAAAAAAAACAAATCCACATGCAGTCTACAAAATATCTTTTTAAAAAATTCAAAAATATCAAAGTTATAAAAGTAATCAAAGGGATGACCATCACACATGGGAGGAGAGTGACATGGCATACTAACACAGTGTAAAACAATGTTCTCAACTGAATTCGGCAAAGGAAAATAATATTGAAAATTTGGGACTAGAAACCTTCTCTGAAGTTAAATAAGTCTACTGTGCTTATATTGAATTATATGATGGGAAATTGGATGAAATGTATAAAAAATATGTACTATATTCTCAAATCTATGAAACAAAAATTATTTCAAAATGAGTAATTTAAGAATTGTCATATGTGCTTGAGCTTGTCATTCAGGTGAACCATCCTGTTATGCTTTGTGTTTAGATGTCTTGCCAAAGCCTCATGCAAATGAGCTGCGACTTTATTTTTATAGGTAGTTCAATCTGGAATGTGTGATGCTGTGGTTAAGGGCATGTGATCAGTAAACCACTACATGTGACTGATTAGTTGGTAACACCCTAATCCTGGTGGTCTGAATAAGATAAAAGGGACAGAAAGATGCTGTTAAACTTTTTTTGTTGTTGCTTTTGCTCTCTTTTACTATCAAGAACTGAAACCATCGTGTTAACTTTGCTTCCTTGCACATGATGTTTCTCCTCTGCAATGCTTGTTTGCTATCTCAGTCTATGAGTCAGGTGATTGTGGACTGAAACCTCTATTAATTGTAAGCAAAATAAACTTCCCTTTTAACTTTGGGTGTTGAGTTTTTTCTTTCAGCAACGAGAGAAAAATAACACACACACACTTAATCTCTTGTATAATTAAATACAAATTTTAAAATATTGCATAATTAAATAAACAGTCACTGAAACTGAAAAAAGTAATTTTATTAAAAATATTTTTGGAAATTCTGGGAAGATGGCAGAGCAGAAAGCAGCAGCAAATCAACCTATCTAAAAATTGGAATGAAAGCCTTGGAAAATAACAATTAGTGAAAATAAAGGAGGTAGGTAGACCTCTGATACCCAGGAAGGACTATATGGGAAAATTGTAGCCTACAGAGAAATTACATAGGCAGAGCACCATGCAGAAAAAGGAAATGACAATCTGCACTTTTTTTTTTGGTATCGGAGATCAAACGAGTCCGTTCGCTTGCAAGGCAGGCTACCGAACCGCTGAGCTAAATCCCCGGCGCCAATCTGCACTTTCTGCTCCTGACTCATGGCTTGTGAGAAATGAAGTTTAAATCTACGGAAACACAGTGAAAGTGGCCTGCAAAGACTTGCAAAGGCCTCTAGGGCCCTTCAAGGAGAGGTCTATCAGTGGAATGAACCAGCAGATGCCATGTGCTAAAACAGCTGGCAAATGACTCCAATACAAGCATATGGCATGATCCTTGGAGAGGATCCTTGGTTGGGTGCCATTCTAGGGAGGAGCCAACTGAACACGGACTCAGGTAAGCCATGTATTGCCTTCATCTCATGTCTCTCAGGGTTAATTTCACAGTGACTGGGTGATGAACAATCATGGGAAATTTTCATGGTCAAGAAGCTAGCAAGAGACACCCAGAATGTTGTCAGATGAATGGTACCACCCCCGTTACGAGAGGCCCTATTCATCCTGAGTTTCCATGAATTTGAAAGTCCCAGAACTGGTACCCTGCCCTACTCTGATAACTGGCTTTCTGATGATTGTCCAGCATAGATCTGGGCTCTGATTCTCTCCTTTGTCTAGCAGCAAAAGCAAAGTGATGCCTCAAATTAGTTCCACAAAACTGTAGATTCCAAAAGATAACCAAAGCCTTGAATTTTTTTTCCTTTTTTTTTTCTTCGGTTTTTTATTGTTTTTCATATTTTTATATGAGCACTGGTTTTAATTTTTGTTTTGCTTTATTCATATTCTATTTATTTCTTTCCTTCCCTTCTGTCTTCCTCCCTAGTTTCCCGAGGCTTAAATAATCTTCCTTTGTCCTTCAGCCTTGCTTATCTGTTTTTCTTCTTTTATTTCTTTATTTTCCTCTTCTTTGGTTATATTTTCTTCCCTTAATTATTCTTCTATTTTACTCTTTATAGTTAATTTCCTTTTCTTGCTTTTTTGCTTTTATCCTCTCTTTCTTGCCATTTTTATCCTCCAATTTTATAGACATCTTTCTACATCCCAATGATACTTTTTACCATTTCTCTCTCTTCTTTCTTGTGTCATAGAGTATAAGTCCTCAGTATTTTCCTTTTTATATTATTTGTAAAGTTTAAATTTTAATAAGACAATCACAGATCTTTGTTAATCTTTTGATATTCAACTATATAAAATTAACGTTTAAATACATTGTTAGCATAATTATTGCTGCAAGTCAAAATTTACAAAGTTTACTTCATAATTGATGGTTTCTTCTCTAGAAATAAAGGTGGTATATAGCTGGTTCTTATTGTATGTTAATATGTAATTTGTCCTGAGCAAAACTACTGCATTTGTTCCATTTAATATTAACAGAGTATGGGGAAAAATAAGTCTGTATAAATATGGGAAGGTGGAGGGGGTGAAGGGAGGGCAGGAGTATGGAGAAAAATAAGAACCAAGATCTGTCAAATAAAGATACAGGATCCCAATGATGACTGTAATTGTACTGTATAACTAAAAAGTAACAATAAACTGAATTAAAAATATTAACAGAGTAACAAAATTGTTGTTATTCTCTTAAAGCCAGCACTCCGGTTGCCCTTGTGGAATTAAAAATAATAAAGTATATTCCGGGAGAAATTGTTTGCTGTACTAAATATAATGCATCATCTTTTCCCAAAATAATAGGAGTGGTTGAACTTGGGGGCTATGTAAATGTTTACAGTTAGCCACATCCATAGTATATCACTGAAAAGCAACTAAAGAGATCACTAGTCTAGCATCAAAGTCTTTAGACTATAAGCATGTACAAATCTCACTACAAAAACAAACAAGCAAAAAAAATAGAATCACAGGATGAAAAGGCAACAGATTCCCTCCCAAAATCACCAACTTTCCGAAGCCAACTCAGGGTGCAGAAAAGGCCATACAGAATAACCCACATACTTGAATTACTCAAAATCATAATAGAGGAATTTATAAAACAATTCAAAGATATACTCAGTGGGATTAGAGAAGATATAAAGAAAAATATAATGGAGGTATTAATCAAAAATTGTAGGAGCTCCCAGAAGTCACTAATAGAAAGTTAAATAAGTTAATAAATGATCCAAAAAATGAATGACCAGTTTAACAAAGAATCAAAGTACATGCAAATGTTTCTATAAAACTCCCGAGATTAAAAATTGTATTTAAAGTATGAATAGCAGGATAGTCCAATATGAGGATAGAATTTCAGAAGTAGTAGATGATATCTTCTGAGACCAACTACTCCAAGACATGATAAAGTCAGTAAGAGAAATTTAAAAATTAAACCAACAACTGCTAGATGACACCTAGAAGACTAATCTAAGAATGATTGGAATAAGTGAAAAAGCAGGAGACAAAACAAATGACACAAAAACCCGTTCACTGAAATAATGGCAATTATTTTGAAATTTAGAGAAAAAAAATAAACATACAGATAAGTAAGGCATATAGAATACCAAATAACCATGGCCAAAAGAGAACCTTTGTGCACATTGGTTTATAATCAAAATATCAGAAGCCCATCATAGGGATAAAATCTTAAAAGCTGCTAGAGAAAGGTCATAAGCTACATGCAAAGGTAAACTCATTAGAATCACAGACTTCCCTACACAGAAGGTCTTGAAGTGAAATGTTTCATGCTCTAAAAGATGATAACTTCCTCCTTTGACATATAAATCCTGCAAAACTTTCTTTTAAAGTTTATAGAGATATAAGATATTTTCATAACAAACAGCACTTCAAGAAATTCATGACCACTAAACCAGCTCTATAAATATTTTTAAAGATATTCTAGAAAGAGATAATGAAGCTAACAATGTCAATTAGTTAAAAAGAATAAATACAATTGACAGCATAAACAGCTAAGCAAAAGGGGGAAATCATCAACATAAAAATAATGCAATGACAGGAATAAGTCAATACTTCTCAATAATGACTCAAAGTAAATGTCCTCCACTCCCCAAATAAAGGGTACAAATTGTTAAGATGATGAAGAAAGGAAACTTAATGATATGCAGCATACAAGAAAAAGTTAGATAAAAAGATACACACTAAGTAAAATATCAAAGAATGGAAAAAAAAGTATTCCATGCAACAGTAACCCAGAAAAAAGCAGAAGTTGCTATTCTAATTCCAGCTGAAGAAAATTTCACAGTAAGACCGCTTCAAAGAGACAAAGAGGTCACTACATTTTAGTTAAATGAACACTTAAACAGAAAAAGTTCATAATTATTACACATGCACCAAATACAAGAGTACACAACTTCGTAAAACAAATACTAATGAACCCTTCTAACAAATTAACTTAAATATCTACATAGTCTTCAATCCCAGCAAAACAGAATGCACCTTCTTAAGAGCACATGGGTCTTTTTCCAAAATAGAATATATATTAGCCAATAAATCATGTTTAAGTAAATGCAAAAGACTTAAAATCATCCCACAAATATGGTCAGATAATAGTGAAAAGAAACTGGGAATCAATAGCAAAAGAAACCACATGAAATATGCAAACACATGGAAATTAAACAATACTCTCTTAAATAATCAATTGATCACAGGGAAAATTAAATTAGAAATGGTAGTTTAAAGCAAGGAAATGCAAGCCCAAAGCTAATACAATGAAAGGAACTTTAAAGATCAGGGTAGAGATTAATGAAATTGAGACTAAAAGGAAAATAATATGAAGAATCAATGAATTTAAGAGGTAGTTATTTGAAAGATTAAAGAAAATGGAAAACCCTTGTAATCTTACCAAAATAAGGAAAGAAAAGACTCAAATCCTTGTAATTCAAAATGAAAAAGGAATCACAACAGAATCTGCTGAAATCCAGAAGATTATCAGTAACTGCTTTGAGAACATGAGCTAATACAATGGAAAATTCAGAAGCTAGGGGAATAAACTCCCATGTACATATAAACATCAAAGCTGAAGGAAGAAGATACAAAAATCTTGACTAAGACAATACCAGTTAGTAAAATTGAAGAAACTAAAAAATACCAATTAAGAAAAGTTTAGGTCTCCATGGGTTCGCTGAAAAATTCTACAAGAACTTTAGAGAAACTCTAACCACACTACTCCTCACAAATTTAGTTAAGTCAAAGAGAAGCAGTACTCCCAAAGTTGTTCCAGAAGCAAGTATTACCCTGATTCCAAAACCAGAAAATTACCCCACCAACAATGAGGGCTATGTACAAATGTATATAATGAACACAGAAGTAAAAATACTCAGATATAGACAGATAGTATGCAGAAAATCATCAAAATGATCATACATTATAAGCAAGTAAGGATGCATGCATGGTTCAATATACATGTCATTAAATATGTTATACTACATAAATAGAAGTGAGAGCAAAACTCACACATGGAATGATTATTTCACAATGATATCACCATTGCTATTTAATATAGTTCTCAAAATATTAGTTACCAGAATAAGAAAAAAAAAAGAAAGAAAGATAAGAGGGACATGGAAGAAAAGTTTGATTATAAAGTCAACATTCAACAATCAATAGCGGTCCTGTACACCAATAACAAACTCACTGATAGAAAAATTAAGAAAACAATACCCTTCACTATAGCACTAAGAAAAATAAAATATTTAAGAATTAATCCAATGAAGGACAGGAAACACATCTACCAAAAAAATTTAGTAGTAAAAAATAAGATAAAATGGAAAGATATTCCTTGCTCCTGGATTGTCAGACCAATAAAGTTAAAGTGCCTATACTTCCAAAACTGTTATTTAAATTAAATGCAATTCCAATCAAAACACAATAGCATTCCTTACAGAACTGGCGAAGTCAATCCTAAAATTCCTATTGAACCAGAAATGACCCAGGGCATGATGGAGGGTATCACAATCCTGAACTTCAAGTTATAATACCTAACTAGCATAGCATATAATACCTAACTAGACAAAACAAACAAAACAACTATAACAACAACAAAAACAAAAACAAAACAGATTCATGGCTCAATAGAACAGAATGGAAGATACAAAAGCAATTCTAGGTGCACATATCAAAGCTATTTTTGACAAGGGTCAAAATCCTTTACCGGAGGAATTACAGCCTTTTTAACAATGGATACATATTGAGGATATACTCCTAAGTGAAATAAATAAGTCACACATGTGCAAATACTCAATAGTTTCTCTGTTGTGACAAACTGTAATAGTACATAAGATCCTAATGATATAATTGACAATGTGAAATAGGAAGAAAAGGGCTAAAGGTGTAGGGAAAGTGGGAAGGGTAGGGGAAAGGAAATAAGGAAAAGGAAAAAAATGAGAAAATAGAAAAATGGAAATTAAGTGTTTGTAAATAGGGAGGGGAAGAGGGGGTGAAGGGAGGGCAGGGACAGGGGAAAAATGCGAACCAAGACCTGTCATGTAAAAGTACAAGATCCCAATGATGAATGTATCTGTACTGTATACCTAGAATGTATCAATAAACTCAATGAGAGAGAAAAAAAAAAGATGGTGGTGGTAAAAACGGCTACCTACACATCAAAGTTTAAATTTAGACTCGTATCTCTCACTATTACTAAACTAAAATTAAAAGGAATCAAATATTTAAATATTTCCACAAAAACATGTATTCTGCTTGAAGATTAAATGCATAAAACTCTTGAAGGCAGTTGTAGGAAAGATTTTCTAAACAAAACCCTGCTTGCACAAGAAATAATGTCATGAATCGACAGATGAGATTGCATCAAATTAAAAAGCCTCTTCACAGAAAAGGCAACCACTTAATAGAGTGATGAGGCAAGCTAGAGAATGGGAAAATTCTTTTCCCAGATACTTCTCAGATGAAGACTAATACAGTGATACATTGTTTCGTGAATGCTTTTGTTTATGAATAATCCAGTTTACAAATAGAAGTTCCAGAAAAATTTTGTTTCTATTCACAAACTTCTCATTGTGAACGTGAATATGGTCATATCACTAGAACCATGCAATGAATTGTTTGTGAACAGAGGTACCATTGTACCTAAAATGTATAAAAAAATCAGACCCTCCCAAAATTTAAAGACAACCCAGAAATTAGCATCTGAGATGAATACACATGAATACAAATAAATACATGGCAAAACAGTCAACATCACTGGCCGTTTGATAAATGAAAATGAAAGCAACACTGAAATTCAATCTCACTCTGAAAAGAATGGTTATTATTAAGAAATCAATCAAAAACAAATGCTGGCCAGGGTGTGGGGAAAAAGGACCACTTTTTCATTGTTCCTAGGACTATAAACTGATTCAACCACTGTGGAAATCAGTATAGAGATTCCAAAAACAACAAAAAAAAATTGAAATTTCATTTGATCTACCTATTCCCTTTGTATGTATGCCCCCAAAAGAATTAAATACATCATATCACAGTGATGTATGCATATTCGTGTTTCTAGCAGCACAATTCACAAGAGCTGAATCTTGAAAACAGCTTATATGTCTATCAACAGATGAATAAATTTAAAAAGTTGTATTTCTACATAACAGTTTACTCAGACATAAAAAAGGTAAACTTGAGTCATTTGTAGGTAAATGTGTTCATCTTGAAATCATATAGTTAAGTGAAGTAATTCAGACATATAAAATTTAATATCATGTTTTATCTTATATAAAAAATAAAAATATATACATAATTTATATTAAATATATAAGTTATGAAATGAAAGACATAAAGTAGAAACAATAAGAAACAGAAAAAGGTATTGAAATCCAGTGTGGACATTGTATCTAAAAGTGTGCCTTGACTTAGAACAATTGTCTTATATATTATTTGGCCTATTAGTCTTGTTTTCAGTCTCTCTCTCTATATATATGTATCATAATTTAATTTTAAGGTCTTATAAGATAAATGAATCTTCATAATGAAAAAAATAAGAGAAGGTTAGAGGGAAGAGGAAATAAAAAAGAAATTGAAATATGTTGTGTATGTATACCAATACCCTACAATGAATGAAATCATTATGTATAGCAAACATGCAGTAATATTTTTTTAATTTTGCATATACATAGATTTTT
Organism: Fukomys damarensis; assembly: GCF_012274545.1. NCBI lineage: Eukaryota > Metazoa > Chordata > Mammalia > Rodentia > Bathyergidae > Fukomys > Fukomys damarensis. Next base: position 6,379,607 of record NW_022900918.1, read on the forward strand.
CATTGTGAAATTGTTTTTCTGCAATGAAATGGAAATACTTTTTATTATCCTAAAGAAAATCATCACTATTCATAATTAAGTGAAAAGAAAAATATATGAGAAAATGAAAAAATGGAACTGAGGTGTTTGTATATGGGGAGGAGAGGAGGGGGTGAAGGGAGGGCAGGGACAAGGGGAAAAATGAGAACCAAGACCTGTTATATAAAGGTACAAGATCCCAATGATGAATGTAACTGTACTGTATACCTAAGATGTACCACTAAACTCAATGAGAGAGAAAAAAAGCATAATTAATTATAGGAAAATCCCTAATATTACCCTGGAGCATCAGAACTTTCATCAACATTTTAAATTTACAGGGTAATGCAGATTATTATATAAAGAAGACATTTTTAGTTTAATGAAATGCAAGTAGTTATTAATAAAGAAAATATAAAAACACTTCTATAAAAATTTTTTAACAAAATAATTACAGGATAACGGTGGTAAATATACTGTATATCAGGATCTTAAAAGAATATATTTTCTTTTATTAATCTATCTCTCAATTTATCTCCTAAAAGCTATATGTTGGCATAGAACAATTAAATTATTAACCAAGTATCTGATACCTCATATTATTTTCAACAATTTCTTCTTATTTCACAATATCTATTGTACATTGTGGTTCCTATTTATGTTTCAGTTTATCTCACCAGAAAGAATGCAATATTTGAATATGTGTGTTCAATTTAGTTCACTTAAGAATACAGTCTTAAGATACACCCATTTAGTTATCAATGTCTCAAATTTATGCTGCTTTATGGCTGAGTATTACTCCATATTTAAAAACCACATCTTCTGATTCATCAGTTGATGGTCATTTGAGTTGTGTATAAGATATTGCCATTATAAACTGCTCTGCTACAAACATGAGCGAACATATATCACTGTGGTATTATGCTATCAGTTCTTTTGGGAAGATACCAAGAAGCAGGATAGCTGACTCAAAGGGAACCTCTAGTTGGAGTTTTAGAAGCATCTCTACACTGATTTCCGCAGTGGTTGCGCCAATCTACTCTCCCATCAAGAGTGGAGAAGGGAAATTCCTTTTCCCCCAGAACCCCTCCAACATTTGCTATTGGTTGATTCTTGATGATAGCCACTCATTCAGAAATGAGATGAAATCTCAGCATTGTTTTGATTTGTATCTCTTGAATGACTCATTATGCTGAACATTTTCTCATGTGCCTATTCGCCACTTGTACTTCTTTATTCGAGAAGTGAGTATTCATCTCAGATGCCCATTTTCATATTAGGTCTTTAAATTTGGGGTTGATTTTTAAAGTCCCTTATATATTCTAGGTATCAATCTTCTGTGTGAGGAACACCTGGCAAAACTATTTTCCCACTCTTTTGATTGTCTCTTCGTTTCATTAGTAATTTATTTTGTTATACACAAGCTTTTTAATCAGATGGATACTAGTTGTTGATTCTTTGTAGTATTGCCCATGTGATCAGGGTTTTTTTTTTATTGAGTTTATTGGTACATTTAGGGATACAGTACAGTTACATTCATGTTGGGATCTTGTACCTCTGCATGACAAGTCTTGATTCTCATTTTTTCCCCTTACCTCTGCCCTCCCCTCACCCCCTCCTCGCCTCCCCATCTACAAACACTTTATTTTCATCTTTTCATTCTCTCACATTTTTTTCTTTTCCCTTTTTGTTCTTCCCCTACGTATCACACCTTCCCTACACCTTTAGCTCCTTTCCTCCCATTTCTAAATGTCAGTAATCTTATTAGTATCTTATGCATTGCTGCAGAATATTCACACCAGGGAAACTATTTGGTATTTACACATGTGGGACTTATTTATTTCACTTAGGAGTATATCTTCAATATGATCAGGGTTTTGTTTATAAAGTCTTTGCTTAAAACTATGTTTTCAAGAGTTTCACCTATTATTTCTTTCAGCAGATTAGTACCTCTGTACTAAATCTTAAAATACTTAGATATTTGATTCCTCTTGATTTTAGCTCATTGCATCATAAATGTTATGGGTTTATTTTCAGTGTGTGGAAAACCATTTTTCCAATACAATTATTAAAGAGGCCATCTATCTTCCAGTGCAGATGTTTGACACCTTTGTCAAAATTAAGCTGAATGAGTGTGTTTGGAGTTGTTTTTTGCATCTTCTAATCTGTTCAATTGATTCTTCAGTTTGTTTGTTTGTTTTGTGAGTACCACATTGTTTTTCTCATAGCACCTCTGTAGTTTAATTTCAAGTCAGACTTTGTAATGCTCTCTATCTTGTCTTTGATGCCCACAATTGTTTTGGCTATTTTACTTCTCTTGTGGTTCTAAATGAATTTGAAAAATATTTTCTCTAGTTCTGTGAGGTATGCTATTGTTTTGATTGGGATTACATTGAATCTATATCATATTTTGAAAGCATGGCCATTTTATTATGTTGGTTCTTTCTACACATGAACAAGAGATATTTTTCCATTGTTCTTTCTTTTTGTGCTGATTAAACTTATTGGTCCACTTAAGGTATACAGTGTGGTGCTGCACATGATTGGGAATTTGTAATCTTATATGATATAATTGGACCTTATTTTTTTCCCATTCCCTCATGCTCCCTTCAACCTCTAAACCCCTCCCTATTTAGAAAGACTTTATTTTGAATTTTTTCTTTTCATATATTTTTTTCTTTGCCTTATTTTTTTTCTCCTACTCCTTCCCCTTAAGAGCTTTTCTTCCTGTTGTGCATCATGTATTGTACATTTGATCCTTATTTACACCTTCAATTTCTCCAGAAAAACTATTTGGCATTTACACATGTGTGGCTTACTTATTTCACTCAAGTGTATTGCTTCAATATGCATCCATGTAGTTATAAAAGACTCTAATTTCTCATTCTTTATGTCTTAGTACTCCATTTTATAAATTAAAAAAAAAACGCATCTTTGTTATCCTTTCTCCAGTTCATAGGCAATTGGCTGTTTGCAAGCTTTAAGTATTACAAACTGTGCCACTATGAACAGGAGTGCACATATATCACTGTGGCATGATTATTTTAATTCTTTTGAGAAGAGTCCCAGCAGGAGACCAGATGGCTAAATTGGAACCTCTAATCCTAGTTTTTTGAGGTATCTTAATCTTGATTTCCACAGTTGTTGCACCAGTCTGCACTCCCACCAACATTGGAGAACAGAAACATCTTTCCATATTGTGATACCCTCTTTGATCTCTTTTTTCAGATTACTATAGTTTTCAATGCAAAGATCTTTTATTTCTATTGTTAGATTGATGCTTAAGTATCTCATTTTCTCCATGCTATTTTGAAAGGCAAGGTTTCCCTATTTTGTCTCTCAGAGAGTTTATTATTTGTGTACAGGAATGTTAATGATTGTTGAGTGTGGATTTTGTATCCAGCTACACTACTGAATAGGTTATAAAATCTAGAAATCTTTTGGTGGTGGAGTTGAATTTTGAGTCTTCTCTATAGAATATCATGAGATCTGCAGATGACAGTTTAATTTCTTCCTTTCCTAATTTTGTTCTTTTTTTTTCTCTTATCTAATTGCTTTGACTAATGTTTCCAGGATTATATTGAATGGGAGTGGTTATAGTAGACATCTTTGTCTTGTTCCTGATTTTAAAGTGAAAAGTTTCAGTGTTTGACCATTAAGTATGATGTTTCTGTTGGGGTTTCATAGATGGTTTTTACCAGATTAAGATTATAACTATCTATTACAATTTTCTGTAGTTTTTTTTTTTAACATGCACAGGTGTTGGACTTTGTCAAATGATTTTGCTTCATAAATTGAGATGATCACATTATTTTTGTCCTTGGCTCTTTTACTATAATTTATTGCATTTATTGATTTGCATGTATTGAATGATCCCTGTATCTGTGAGATGAGTACTTGTTTTTTGTGGTATATAATATTCTGTAATGATTTGTTGCATTGTTTGTCAATATTTTATAGAGGATTTTTGTGTCTATGTTTATTAGGGTGATTGATATGTACTTATTTTTATTTTTTGGTTTGATGCTTCTCTGGTTTTGTTATAAGAGTTACATTTTCTTTTAGGAATGATTTTAAGAATAGTGCTTCAAATTCAATTTCATAAAAGATTTTAAGGAGTAGTGGCACTGGTTATTTAAATTTCTTGTGGCATTCAGCAGAGAATCCATCAGAACTCTGGCTTTTCTTTGTTGGTAGGTTTTTAATTACCTCTTCATTTCACTAATTGTTATTGGGTTATTTATAATTTTAATATTCTCTTGATTCAACTTTGATAATTCATGTGAATCTAGAAATCTTTCTATCTTATTGTTGTGGAAGGAATTTGCAAGTGACACACAGAAAGGCAGAGGAATGGAAGTAAAAGAACAAATTTACTCATCAATGAGGGTCAATTGCACATAAGAAGTGCCTGAATCAACAACACACTGGGTTACAACTCCTCCTTTTATAGGTTTTTACAGTCTTGACTTCATTTGGGTGGTTACATTTTCATAGTTCACACCATGGTCACAAGTTAGTTAACTGTAACTCAGATGTAGCAGTTCTTTGCAGTTGGGGAATTTACCTTAAGATTCATCTTGCTATGTATTCTAGTGTACAGGATGGTGGTGTTCAAAGTTAGGAATGAGGCGAGATATCCCATTTCATGGTCAATGCCTCCAGTGTCTGTTAATTCTTAACTACACAAAGCAGATTGTTGTTAGAGACAGAAGTCATTTTACATTTTCCTAACATTATGTAGGTTCTTAGATTATTTACAAAAGTCCTCTGTATCATTATTAGCATAAAATTTTTAAATAGTTACTGAATATGTTCTAGATTTCTGCAAGATCTTTTCTGATTTCACCTATTTGATTCCTAATTGAATGGATTTGGGTGTTTCCTTTACTTTCTTTGATATGGTTGGCGAATATTTTACAATTTAGTGGTTTTTTGTTTGTTTGTTTGTTTGTACTGTGGATTGAACTCAGGTCCTTGCGCTTGCAAGGAAGGCCACGTAACCACTGAGCTAAATCCCTGGCACTACAATTTAGTATTTTAAATAACCAATTATTTGATTCATTGATTCTTTGTACTGTTTTCTGAGTTCTGATTGCATGAATTTTTGCTCTCATCTTTAGAATTTCTTCCTTATATGAGTGTTGGGCTTGACGTGTTCTCTTTTAAAAGTTTGAGTTTCAGCATTAGCTTGTTTATTTGAGCTCACATTTTCCCTGATGTGTTATTCACTGCTAAAAATTTCTCCTAGGACTGCTTCCATTGCATCCCAAAATTTCTGCTACATTATATCAGCATTTTCATTTAACTGTGAAAATTGCCTAATTTCTTCTTTACTTAAGTCTGTGACTGATTGATTGTTCAGGGGGACATTATTTAATTTCTATGCATTTGTAAAGTTTGTGTGTTTTCTTTTGCATTCAATTCCTGTTTCATTGTACTATAACCTGATAATATGCATGGGATAATTTCAATTCCTTTGCATTTACTTAAGCATGATCTATAGACTAGTGTGTGTCTGTTTTGGAGAAATCCAGGTGTATCTGAATAGAATGTGCAATCTGATGTTGTAGGGTTGAATGTTCTGTAGACATCCACTAAGTCCATTGGTTCACATATTTGGTTCAGTTCTGATAATTCTTTGTTGATTCTTTTGTCTGATAATATGTCTATTTGTGACAGTGGGGTACTAAGTTTCCCCATTAAAATTGTATTAGTTCTTACTGGATTTTTCATGTCTGTTAATATCTGTTTTGTATAGTTGGGTGGACCGGTATTCAGTACCTATGTATGAATTCTTATTACATCTTCTTGGAGTTTCCACTTGACAAGTATGCAGGGACCTTCTTTGTCTCTTTTGATCAGTCTTGGCTTGAGGTTTGCATTGTCTGAAAATACAATAGCTCACCCTGTTTTTTCTGTATTCCTGTTTCATGGAGGATGGTTTTCCATTCTTTGATTTTTCAGCCCATGAATTTCTTTTGAGTTAAATGTGTTTCTTCTATACAGCATAGTGTTGAATCTTGCTTTGTGATCCATTCTGTGCTAGTCTGTTTCTTTTGATCGATATTAAGACTA
>NW_022900918.1:6385746-6404731 GCF_012274545.1 Fukomys damarensis
TTTTTTTTTTTCAAATATTGAGTTTACTGGTACATTTTAGGTATACAGTACAGATACATTCATTATTGGGATCTTGTACCTTTACATCACAGGACTTGGTTCTCATTTTTCCCCTTGTCCCTGCCCTCCCTTCACTCTCTCCTCCCCTCCCTGTTTACAAACACTTTACTTCCATTTTTTCATTTTTTCATATTTTTTTAAATTTTCCCTTATTACTTTTCCCCTACCCTTCCCACTTTCCCTAAAATTCTCTTTCGTTTCCCTCTGTTTAACTGCTTTTCCTGCCTGGTGCCTTCTTTGTATTAATGTACTTGAATTGTGGTCTTCATTATCTTTTTTTAATACATCTTTCAGGGCATTTTGTAGAGCTGGTTTGTTTGTCCTAATTTTATTTTTTTTTCAGTTGTTCTTTGTCATGGAAGTATCTTATTTCTCCACTAATTTTGAAAGATACTTCTGCATGGTACATCAATTGTCATTAGGCATTGTTTTCATTGTCTAAAATACTGCTCTCCAAGCTTTCCTTGACTTAAAGGTTTTCATTGACAAGTCTGCTGTGATCCTGATGGTATAGGTTTTATGAAGTCTTGTTTTTGTGAAGTCCATGTTTTGCTTGATCTACAAGTCTCTTATTTCAGGTTGATTTTGGCATCAGGATTATGTCACTTACTTACTTTCAATTAACTGTGTTTGTAGTTGATTTTTTCTAAGAATTTCCAATATATCTCATCCTCTATTCAGCCATGTTGAAGCATGGCCCAATCTTCCATTTGAGTTACACTCACACAGGTAATTCAAAGGCATTTTTTATGTGTAATCTTACTTTAAAGGGCAGATATATCATCTTTGAAGAAATGAATACAAGACATTGAAATCTCTTCTCTTTCTTCAAATCTTTTTTTTTAATTGGGAGAGAATATAAAACACTTTAAAAAGACATGCGAGAGATAAAGGGCACTATTTCAATGATTGAGTTAAAGCTTCATGCATTACTATAGAAATTCTTAGACTAAGAAGATGTATTTTTAATTCTTTGCATACTGTGATCAAATTTCAATTGTTTCTTCCTTCCATTTGATTTTTAAAATTCTGTAAACTAAAATAATGTTTTTAAATGGTTATATATATATATATATATATCCTATAAATCTAATGTTTTAAAATGGTCTATATGTATGTATGTATGTATGTATATATATATCCCCTATAAATCTAGCTCATAAAATGTTAGGTATCATGTAATGTCATATTTATGATACATAATGATATATATGATATATAAGGGAAGAGGAAAGGAGAAGAGAAGAGAAGAGAAGGGGATAAGCTAAGTCAAGTTCCTTTTGGCTGCAGTTGTATATTTGAGAGCTTGGTACTCAGCATGGTACTATTAGGAGAAAGTGGAACATCAGTACTTTGAGGAGGCCCTTACATCATTGCCTCCAAATGTGGTGTGGTACCACATTCATATACCTGCTCTTCTCTTTCTCTCTCTCTCTCTCTCTCTGCCTCCCTCTCCCTCTCTCCCCTCTCCCTCTTTCCCTCTCTCCCTCTCTTTCATGACTGGTGATCTTAGCAGTTTTGCTCCAAAAGGCAACTCCTTCTAATTTTCTATGCTATAAGAACCCACCTCCAAATAATTGTGCTAATGGATAGATAATAGATGGAAACCTCCCAAATTGTGACTGAAAATGAATCTGTTTTCTGATTAAATTGATATTTCAGGAAATTTATCGCACTAGGGGAAGCAGAGCATCACATGGATTTTCTCATTTACCTTGATAATTAGAAAATGTATTGCTCTTGATATTGATATTGGAAGTCATAACTTTTTTTACATATTAAAATAATGATTAGTTTATGTGAAATAGGAACCAAAGGCTCAAAGGGGAAGCATAAGTAGGGGATTGGGATTAAGGGAAAGAAAGGAAAGAAAAATATGAGAAAAGAAGAAAACAGTGGAAAAAAGTTTTTGTAAATATGGAAATATGGAAGGGAGAAAGGGAGGGAAAGGGAATAGGAAAAAAGAAGATCTATGATATAGCATATAAAGGTACAAATTCCCAATGATGGATGTTGTCATAGTGTACACCTAAAATGAACCAATAAGTTAAATTTTCAAAATACTGATTAGAGAAATAGTGAATATAAAGGTCTTTCCAAAAAAGGGAAAATAAATAAATAAATAAATAAATAAATAAATAATTTAAAAGGGAAAATAATATTGGATGATTAGTGTACACCTAAAATGAACCAATAAGTTAAATTTTCAAAATACTGATTAGAGAAATAGTGAATATAAAGGTCTTTCCAAAAAAGGGAAAATAAATAAATAAATAAATAAATAAATAAATAATTTAAAAGGGAAAATAAATTATTGGATGAATCACTGGATTGGATGTGACAGAATACATATGAATGAACTGTATACAGGAAAATTTTTAAGGTAGAAGTTACTGCAGTTGTAGGGGTGAAGTCCAAGCAGGCAGCATTGTACTTGTCCTTGTTACCTCTAATATGCTCAGCAGTCTGGTGCTTACAGAACCAAGTATTGAAGGTACAAAATACAATAAAGTAGTTTTTACTTTAGAAGTAAAGAAAAACATTAACAAAACTGACATAGTATTATTTTTCTGTAAAAATAAAAATATTTTGACTGCTGTGGCCTGCTCTGACTAAGAGAAACACTAATCAACTTGGGTTTTGTCAAAGAGCAAGTATAAATAAAAACATGGAGAGTCTGAATTTATCCCTTACGGATTTGTGCTTTGTTTTTGTTTCTAACACAGAATATTGAAAAATGTTGATTTGATTTAAGAAAAAAATCACTTATTCAACTGCAGACATATAGTTCATATACAGTACTGAAGACAAAGGCTATGTCACATTTGTTGTCTCATGAATAAAAAGCACTGTAAATTTCTAAATAATAATAGTGCATATAGTGTTTTATTTTCATTTTCCATCTGAAGTTCTGACAATGAATCAAGAAGACAGCTTCCAAAATGTGTACAAGATTTTTCGTTGTTGTTGTTGTTGTTGTTAGAGAAATAATAGATGTTTCTAAGAAGGAACTGTCATTTGTGGCTCTGGGAAGAAAATATGTATCAAAGAAAAAAATCTTTTATAAATATGTGTAGTGTAATCCTAAAGCCAATATTTGTGCAATCCCTTTTAAAGTATACTAATTTATATACCCTGGCAATATAATTGCAAAAGGATCTAATATTCACTACAATACTGGGTAAGATTTTTGTTGGCATCTCCAAAAGTCATATACAATTTTTGTTTTCAGACATTTTTTGCAGTGCAGTTATACTTTTAGTTTTGTTGTCCCAGGCAGAAGAATGTACGTGAACACATTTGCATCTCAGAATGAGGCTAGTAGTAGAGTGAGCTGACACTTTGTTATAGTCAATTTGTATAAGACTGGAACATTTTCTATATTTATTTCTTTTGCAAAATGCTTATTTAAAATGTTTTACTCATGTCTTAATAAATTTCCTGTTATTATAACTAGAAATTTGAGCAAACCTCTAAGAAGCATTTGAGGCAAATAATAAACTTATCTTTATAAAATTTAAAAACTATTTAAAGCTGCACAGAGATTTCCACATACCACGCATCTAGTTTCTTGCTAACATATCATATTATAATGATATTCTTTAAATAATAGACTGACTTTGATACATCATAATTGACTAAATTCCATGGTTTACATTCACCTGCTCAATTTTTAAAATAATGATCTTTTTCTATTGTGATATTTTGGTTAAAATATTATTATTTGAAACCATTTTTTGAGCTTCTCTTACATGTGAAAGTATCTTAAACACTCTTTGCTTTTGACCATTTGGAAAGTTTTGATAAACATAGCCTAAGAAGTGATAATGTTCACACCAGGGAAACTATTCGGTATTTACACATGTGTGACTGACATTTAGAAATGGGAAGAAAGGAGCTAAAGTTGTAGGGAAGGTGGGATGGGTAGAGGATGGGTAATAACGGAAAAGAAAAAAATGTGAGATAATGCAAAGATGAAAATAAAGTGTTTGTACATGGGGAGGGGAGGAGGGGGTGAAGGGAGGGCAGGGGTAAGGGGAAAAAATGAGAATCAAGACTTGTCATGTAGAGGTACAAGATCCCAACAATGAATGTAACTGTACTGTATCCCTAAAATGTACCAATAAACTCAATTAAAGCTGAAAAAAAAGAAGTGATAACGTATTTATAAATATCTCTATGTATGTGTCCAGTGCCCTCTGTCCAAGGAGTATACAAATATTATGAGTTTGAGAAAAGAAAACCACAGACATAAATTGTCCCTTTCATCATGTTAAGGGTACTCATTCCTGAAGCAGTTTGTAAGCAAAGATGTAGTCTTTGATCACTTGGCTGAGGTATCATTTATGTGTTTTCTTTACTGTATAACAAAATTCAACAGTTCAAAGATTCAATTCTCTGAAACTATCATTTGTATCTACTAAAATGGACTGAGTAAACTAATATAAATTTTATTATTGTTATATTAATATATATTACTATTAATAGCATATATTAATATGATAACTGAAGTAATATGATCTTAGATGTGGTATTTGTATTTTATTATCTTAGTAGTTTTGAAGGTTAGGAAGTTCTTTGTGACTTCATTTTCTTTTTCATATGTCACTGGTGATTAAAACCAGAGCATTCACACTGAGCTACATCCCTGCAGCTTTTTAAAACATTTCATTGTTTAATTTTTATCTTGAGATACATTATTCAAAATAACAAAATTTACTAGGAGGGTTTCAAATTTGTGGTCCATCTGCCTCAGCTTCCCAGAAGCTGGAATTATAGGTATGTCTGTGGATTCATTCATCTAAGAATGTTCATTAATTTTCCTATTTGTTTGGATCTTTTATTTGTCATAAAGTTGAGTGGTGACTTTCATGTTATTTACCTGTAGCGGTTTAACCTAAGAGTATTTGAATGTCTAACTTTATATATTATATGTATATTTATTTGTAATATAAATAAAATTATATACTTATAATATTTCATTACTTAACAAATGCTTAACAAAATTAACCCAAAACTTTATTAAAATATTTATATTTGATGAAATAATTTGAGATATGTTTGTGCATTTTTAACTGACCATAGTTTATATTTAATGAAATGTTTTAATTTCTATTTAAAATTAAAATAAATACAGCTAAAAGAGTGTTTTTCACCACTAAATTCTGGAAGATTCTAGGTTTTTTTTTTTTTAGCTTCCATTTGCTGATAATTGTGAGTTTTGCCTTCTTTGAGCAATTGGAAGCCTTTCTGAAACCATGAGTCATTCTATGGGAGTTCACGTTGCCTTTGGATCACTGTGGAAATGAGAGACTTTGAAACAGAATGAATGAATTAGCAAACACATTCTCAAGTATCTAGACTTCTTTTATCTAGGCTTGACAAAACAACTTTTTAAAAATTATGTCTCTTGCCGGGGATTTAGCTCAGTTGTTCGGCTGCCTGCCTCACAAACATAAGGTTACTGAGTTAAACCCCAATTAAAAAAAAAAAAAAAAAAAAGTTTCCCAACATGAACACTCACATTATTTTTGTATGTGCACGTCTCTAATACTTCTTGTATCGATCCAAGGACTTAAAAGTGATTTGTGGCTTTATACTGATGTATTAGAGCATGCTTGTCTTTTTAAAACATATCTGTCCTTAGAACACTATAATAACTTCTAAAATATGTAGTGAATTAACATTCCTATTTTGTCAAGTCAAAAAGAAAATTATTGTTATTAATAGCTATTTTACCTCTTCTAAGACTTCTTAGTTAATAGTGCAAGGTGCATTGACACTTGAACCAAGGAACCTATAACTAGCTGATGAATGTGCCATTTATTTTTGTTTCAAAGTCAATGACAATGAAATGCCCAATATGCACGAAACTACAATTCTCATGAAATGGCCAGAAAATGGATAGTTTAAGAATTTGTAGCTCTCTTATGATTCATGTTTGAGGACTTATTCTCATAACCACTTATATATAATCAGATGAACTTTATGCAATCTCATCTTGTAAATGGACCATGAGAATGTTTCCCTATTATTGCTGCCATAGCTCACAGACCACATAAGAGTTGCTAGCCATTCTTTCCTAAAACAAATTGCTATTCTAATAACAGAAATCACACTGGCCTTCACGTATGTCATGACATTGTAATGTAAAATCTGATATAAGAACAACCTAATGGATGTAGAATTCACCCATTAAATTGTTTTCTTTGATAAATTTGGATTATGTATTTTCTCTAGAATGAAAGAGAAATTACTATAAAACTCAACCTGAGTTCAACTTTATTAGTTACACAATAGTTGATGAATAGTACTTAATTTTTAAAGCATTGATGAAGTATGATTTTTAGTAACTAAACTGGTCTCTGTTCAAAGTGTTCAGTTCAAGATGTGGCTCAATTTGAGCTCTTTTTTATTTTTTATTTTTGGCACTGGGGTTCGAACTCGGGTCCTTATGCTTGCAAGGCAGGCCACCGAACCACTGAGCTAAATACCTGGTCCCTATTTGAGCTCTTTTTAAGCAACTATATCCAGACTTCCTTTGTTGTATCTTGACCATTTCATTTTAAGATAAATATCTAAGTCTAAGAGTGCTTTTAATGTAGAAATAAAAATGTTTTGTTTGCTGTCAAGTGGATATGTTTAAAATACTAATGTATTTAAGTATGGAAGACCTTCATAAGCATTCTGCTATATTTGAAAGCGAACAAATAGCCTGCTTTCATTATATCTAAGGTTTACAATGAACCTTAAAGCAAGAAAATAAACACCTACACATGTCCATACATGTAAAATGTTTTGGAAAAGAGTGAGTGTGTCATTATGTTGGCATATTAAAATGATATGTGAATTAATTCAAATACTACCGTGTATAGCTAATATAGATAGTGAAGAGTTCAGAAAAATTGGCAGAAAGAAATAAAACACTTTAAAATATTTTCCAGAATTATTCAGATTTGTGAATTTGTGCCCATTTTTCCAATTGATTATATGCTAAAGAAAATGAATCCATGTTTGATTAACATCATAAAGTCCCCCCCCACAGATTTTCAGAATGGTTAAAATTAAATGACTTCTTTAGGAGAACAAAACTTCCCACTTAGTTGTCATGAACAACATTACAATTTTGGACACCAGGAATTAGATGCATTTTCAAATTTTTGATGACTTAATTTACAACTTTGAGAATTTTGTGAATTTTTATTCATTTTTAAAAAATTATTCATTTTTCAATACCATGTATGGCTGGTCACTAGAAAATAAAGGTGATGAAGAGGCTGTTTCCTTTATACCAGGTATGTCATCTATAATTGAACAGAGTCCTCTGATACCTTGGACTTTCACAAATGAGAAATCTAATCAATTGTAATCTGTCCCACCAAACCAGTTCAACATTACTGTGCTAAATGTTTTTGTATTTAATCCAATATATATTAGCTTGGTAGAAATAATATGATATTGTACCACTTGCTGCTATATAGTATTTTAAAAATAATTCAAGGCCTTATACATGACAGCCAAGCACTTTACCAACTAGCTTCCTTATCACTGTGGCCCCTAGATTCTCCTGAAAATTATAGAAAATGGATTTTCACTACTTGCTTATAGTATGTTAAAATACTATTTAGATTTTCTAAATGAAAATGTGATTGAGTACAGTATAAAAAATGTACTATTTTGAAGTTTTATTGATCTATATGATTGAATATAATTTTCAAATTATATTGAATAACACCTGCAATATTGGTCATTTTATGTGAATTAGATTAATTAATATTAATATATTTCTATTCATTCCATGAATAACTTTAATACAGTTCCTGAAATTAGTTATATATTATATTTCAAGAAAACAAAGCCCCTTTCTCTATTCAGACATTATAGAACTTTTAATTTAAAAATTCGCTTTTTGTTTTGTTTTGTTTTGTTTTGTTTTTTGGGTACCAGCGATTGAACTCCGGTCCTTGCGCTTGCAAGGCAGGCCACCGAACCAATGAGCTAAATTCCCGGCCCCCAAAATTAGCTTTTAACCTAGGCGAATTTGTGCCTACCTGAAATCCCAGTAGTGTGGAGGCTGAGGAAGGAGGATTGTGGTGAGTTCAAGGCCAGCCTGGGCTACCCAGTGGTTTCAAGTCCAGCTTAACCAGTACAGCAAGACCTGTCTAAGAAGAAAAGAAAAGAAAACAATTTTTTTTAAGATTTGCATTTCTGAATTGTCATTTTTTTCCTTTTGTGGATTATTTAATAATTATTACTATTAAAATATTTATTTTTTCTGGTATTAAATTCTTGTAAATTTAATTTTCATGTCTTTTGGGAATTGATTGAGTAATATTTATTCAAGTGTCTGTCCTTCTTGTGTTATAATAATTTATGGTTTATGTTCTTATTTATTTTCTTTTAAAATGCGTTTTCACTGCGGATGTATTCAGTAGAAGACAATTAACTTTACAAATAATCTGTTCAATTCATCATAGCCTAAAAGAATTTGAATTTATTGTTTGCTTGTTCATTTTGTTCTGTTTTTTTAGAGATGGGTTCTCATTACATAGCACAGGCTGGCCTTGCATTTATTATGCCGACCAGGTTGGCCTAAAACTTGTGGCAATTCTTCTGCCTCCATCTCCTGAGTGCTGCGATTATAGTCGTGGGCCACCATAACCAGCTCTATCAGTCTGTGATTTCTTAACTTTTATTTCATCCCTAGTCAGCATGTAAGTGACTATTTTATACAGCAAGCCTTGCCTTTGCTTTTCTTCAGTGTGACTGAAATTTCAAATATAATGGACTCACACATATAGCACCTATATATATGCATAACTGAGATGTCACAAGCAATATTCATCTGTGGCTACTCCATAAAATTATATCTTATATTCAGGAGCCTGTATGTATGTCACATTGCAGTGTTTCTTCCAGGAAGGTCCAAGAGTAAATCTGTGTATCCAAGAGATGATGGGTAATAGGAACACTTGCACAGCCTTGCACTAAAATCTTGGTTGTGGGGAGAAACTGGCTGAAGTGGAGATTGAACCTCAGTGTGATGTGGAAGGGACCTTGGACAACAAACAGTTCCCATGCTTTTGGAGTGCAGAGTTGAAGCTTAGAGCAGCATCTGAAGGATAATAGTCAGCAGAATTAAGAGCAAGTTAGTGTGTTTGCTTTGGCCATTGCCCCCCCCCCGTGCCCCATTAAGATTGTTTAAACTAGGGGGACATGTGTTATGTGACAGACCATACCATGCAAACCCTGTCAAAAACTCCTATATGATACATTGTAAAATAAATTTCTTCTAAATCTTTGTTGTCCTTGAGTTACAAATAGATACCCACAGAGGTCTCAGTTGGTTGCTGTTTCACCGAGGCTCTCCTATGCTCATGGAGCAATCCCTCTGAGTCCTAAGTGACTGAAATGAATCTCATCTCCAAGTGATCTTTTCATCCTCTGTGCATCCATATTTGCACACTGGGATGATGCTCAATGTTGGTTTACACTGGGCTTCACACATTGTTCTTGATAAGGAGATACTTTCCAGAAGCCATGCCTGGGTCACATATTTATTCATTAGTAGAGAGAAGTCAGCTTTAAAATTGAAATACATTATATTCATATGCTGTATTTTCAGTTCCAATCATCCCCAGCTGTAAAGTCAAACTTTACTCACAAGGAAGTATACATAAATTAAGATTTGAGTATCCCTTTGCCTTTCTGGTCCCAGTAGAATCTTATAATGTAAATAACTAATATGAAACAAATAAACAAAAGAAAAATTATAAATTTTCCTAGAGGCAATTGCAGAATTGCACAGTACTATTCTCCCATCTTACATTTCTCATTAATGCTCAGACAAATGAATGGAACAGCAAACATAGCCAAGCAGGCAAGTTTAGCATATGATAAAGATTCATTCATTCAACGAAAGTTCCTACAAAATGTCAGATGATAATCTTGGCACTAAGGGTACAAGTCCGAATAAAACAAGCAAAATTCTCCACTCTGGTCACAGTCATATACTATCAGAATGAAAAAAGGAGCAAGAGTAAAATATATTTATATGTGATTTATTCTGTGTCCTTACTTTCTGAATGTAGGCTTTGTTTTTATTAAGTTGTCCTAGAAACACATCAGAAAAAGTTTAATTTTCTAGCCTTGATTTCAGAATGTTTGAACATTTCTACATCTTTTCTTGGAATCTGAGGGTTCATATAAACAAGCTGTGTCAACTTGCCGGAGTGCAGTGTATTACTTGGAGAACTCACTTTTCTCAGAAATTTCAAAAGGGATCATGATGACTAATTTACTCCATGGAATAATTTCAAGAAATGTCAAAAGTCAATAATAATTAATTTTATTTAAAACAATATATATTTTGTAATGAGCTTTAAATTTGGTTATTTATTAATCATAAAATAATAGAAAAATGGTTAACCACTTTTTTCTTATCTGCAAATAGAAGAGCTAAATTTAACTACCTTATAGAAGAGGGATTTTGTAATGCCATAGCAATGACATCATACCGACCACTTTATGGGGCCGGGGATTTAGCTCAGTGGTTCTGCTGCCTGCATCGCAAGCACAAGGACCCGAGTTTGATTCCCCATACACACAAAAGAGGACCACTTTATGTACATAAATAGAACCTAAAATTTGAAATAGAAATTAGAAATGGTAATTTCAAGTATATTCAGACTGTATAAAAACAATGCTTTGTGAGAACATTTTTAAAATAAATGGTACACAATGAAGTTATACAAAAATGGATAGTTTGAAAATCATTGATAATATAAACATTTATAATTAATATTTAAATTTGAAATCCTAAAATATAGAGATGGAACCAATTACCAAAAATGAATTTCAAATTATCAAAAGCTACCCTTTTAAAAATGACTAAGGTATTTACTTCATATTATATTTTCATTTACATATTACAGTTTGCAAGATGATTTAATACGTAAAGAGAAAAAAACACACTCTAAAAATCTTAACGAATCAGAAAAGTACAGTGATTAGCTCAATACTATTTCTCTTTTTTAACAGAAGAGAAGCAAATTTAATCATGACATACAACTGAAGACCTAGAATTGCACTTGGTAAATAAGATCAAATATGTTCTGAACTGATGCACTGTGGTCATTTGTTTTGTACATTTTTCCAATATAGATTGCTGAAGTAAGAAAAAACTTCCATTTGAGTTTGTGTCATTATTCAATAAAATTGTGCAAATCTTTTAGAAAATCGAAGATTACCTTATGCATGCAAAAATCTTTTACATATTTCTTTAGGATACACTGAAAAATCAGAAATTGAAGAAATGATGCTGAAAAAAATCTCTTACAGTTACCTGACAAAAGCATCCTATTGCTGTGGGGAGTAATAAGAGGACAACTTTGTGTATGCCAACGTGAGAGTGGGAGCGCATAGCACAGAGCAAGAGCACCAGTTGGCCTCTTTAAACCCTGTTGTTCAGAGGTGGCTGAATAGTATTAAGCTGGGTGACACAAGATTGAGCAGGAATTAATCAAACGAAAAGCTCCCTGTGGGTCCACCTCTCAAGATGAAAAGGAGCTTTTACTGACAAAGACTGTGATGGAAAGGAGAAATGCAGAGCAACCATTTTCTAAAAATCAATTTATTTATTCACAAGACAGGTGACAAAACCCATTAACAGCTAAAATGTGATCCAAGAGTTAATAAAAATGAAAATCTTGTTTCTAGAATTTTCCCTTCATAAACGTAGAAAAGACCCACAAATATAAAATTTCCCTGTGTGGGTTTCCCAGACTTTGACTCACATTGCATATTATCCACAGGTTTCTGGATTCATTTCTCAAATGTTACTTTAAAAATTAGAACACTTTGTAAAATGTCTAGGAATTTATTGAACAATCCATTGTCTCATATCCAATCTTATTTAATCATTGTTTTCCTTAGCTATACTTGAAGGAGCCCAATCACTACCAAGACTCAAGAGCAATGGTTTTTTTTTAGTGAACAGTTAAAGGAGATGATCAAGTGGCTAATGGAAAGGCATAGAATGCCCCTTTCTGACCTTCACCTTTCAAAAAAGTAATCATGATCTTAATGCAACAATTTCCCATACTTTTCATTTACAACACCTGTTGGACCATGCTAATACTTATCCTGTTCTTGCCTTCCTTTACTTTTTATTCCTCACTTCTATATGTTTTATATTTCTCTTCAATATGTTAACTTCTAATGAATGGATTTGTCCTGAAGCTGTGGAAGTTTCTTACTTTTCTTGGCTGTACACTGTTGAAACGTCTTATAGTTTTCATGGTTGTCTTAGATTAATTCACCATGTTCTCAATTCTAAGAAGAAACAATATTTTTAGTACGTCTTTGATACCTTCAAAAGCCTCTCAGCATCAGAACTTCTTAAAGCCCTGCTGTCCTCTTCATAGCTTCCTATGTTATTTATATATCATGATGGGAGGAGCAGGGATATCAGCTTTGCCTGAGATTTAGCTATGCTTCTCTTATGTTAGAGACAATTTCCAGCTATTTTTAAAAATATTGCTTTTAAGTTATGTTTTTTTTTCATTAAATAAGTTGATATATTTGGATGTAGTATTGGATAAAATGTAAAAATTAAGTGGTTGATGCTGATGTTTTCCTCAATAGTCTTTTATTTAGAGATAAATTAGTTTATCACAGAGCACTTTTCTTGTTTTATGACATCATCAATGATATTTTAAGAATATATAATTATTGTCTATGTTTATGGCTTAAACTAGCCTGTTGTCACTTATTTCAAAAAATACATTCAATTGATCATTCAATGTTATTTTTCCCATCTAATTTACCTGTATAGTTGTATTTCATTTTAGTACCACTGAAATTTATCCTGTTGTATATGCTAATATTTTTTCTCATTTTTATTGGTAGTTTTTAGGTATACAATACAATTACATTCATCACAAGTATCTTGTACCTTTACATGATGTATCTTGGTTCTTTTTTTTTCCTCCACAGCCCTGACCTCTTGTTACCCCCCCACCCTTCTCTATTTATGAAGACTTTGTTTCCATTTTGCCTTTTCTCATATTATTTTTTCTTTTCCTTTCTTTCCTTTCCCCCATCCTTCCCACTCTCTCACTTAAAAAATGGGCATTATAATCAATCTTTTCTGTTTCATTTGACTGTCTTTTATTATAATTTGATAAAAATCAATTTATATTTATCCCTATAAAGCCATGTAGTTTTTTATTGAAATTATGTCAATGTTTTCTAGTTTGTCTGCTTTCACATACTCTGATGCAAATTACTAGTATGTATTTTCTGTGTTGCCAATGGATTTCCCTAAGTTCAAAGAGGAAGCATTTGCTAACAAACTTGACTGAAAAATAATTTTTGATTCACTGTAGGAGATAAAGTAACAAAAATAAAGTCTACCTATGTTTTTTAACCTATGTTTTATAAAAAAAATTATTAGTTCAAATCTATAACAAATTATTGAGCACTCCGTCATGAATCATACAAATATGTATTCAAAATTTTAAATATAAAGTCTCATTAAATTGTAGTAGTCTAATAAACAAAAACAATACAAATGAATTATTCAATATAAACATTGTTATGGGCATCCTACACTCTGCAGTACATGACACGTAATAATTATTCAAAAAATGCAGACAGTAACAAATCTAATATCTTATATTCCTGACCAAATTCTTTTCTTCCATGTCATTGATAATTTTGCCTTAGACATTGCTTCAGATTTAAAAAGAAATTTAGTGTAAAAACGATAGTTCTGTCTTTAACAGAGGACAGCAGAAACAATGACATGAGAAATCTCTTTTAATACTATATTTGCCCAGTTTTAAACCCATTCAGTGTTTCCATCCTATGAAAATTCTCCTTGATAATTACTATATATTTGAATTCTGTACTTTATTTTCCATGACAACACTAATTTGATGTTATCGCCAAAATACTTTTGGATCTCCACTTGATAGATACTGGATCGCTTTTCATACAAGTAGGCATTATTCTTACTTAAAATCAAGAACATAATTATTAGACTTCTTTCTCTATCCTAATTTTTAAAAACTTTGTATTTAACATTATATGCTTATCAGTTATGATTTAATGGCTATAAATATCTCAATAAATATCAATGAGTTGAAATTCATCATGATTGAAAGAAAAATCTGTTCTAGTAATTAGCCTTCAAAGTAATGGTACAAATTTCTAAAATTCATTCCCTTGACCTCAGATGGAAAATGAAATGTGTTATCGAAGCAGGGAAATGTCATCTAGCATACTGTCAGCAGTAATACAGAAAGCAAACCACATGTACTATATAAACACATAAAAATAATTAGTACAGTATTTTCTTGTATCCTTTTCAGTAATGTCAATTTTGAATTGCAGCCTGTGTGAATAACATTTCAAAAGAGCTGGAGGCCAATTCTGGTTGAATGTTTTGCTGTAACTGAAAATTAAGAGTTACTGAGAGTTTAGATTGCAATTAGGTGCTATAATAAACATCAGCTAATCTGATATTTATCTAGTCTAAAGTGATTATACAAATAGATCAAGGTAAAAGGGAGACAAACTTGGAGAACCTGGATGGTAGAAAATTAAGTAAAGGGATTCATTGGAAGATAAAATTCTTGGCTTTTTTTTTTAAAGAAATAAACATACACAGAAGTAGAAATCATTCATTTTTACCGCAGAAATTTGAATTGACTGTCCACCATGTTTACCAATTAACAAGCACAAATAAAACACTCTTTTTTATTATTGAATTAACATTCTAGTGG
Source organism: Fukomys damarensis (assembly GCF_012274545.1). Lineage (NCBI taxonomy): Eukaryota > Metazoa > Chordata > Mammalia > Rodentia > Bathyergidae > Fukomys > Fukomys damarensis. The sequence continues at coordinate 6,400,596 of NW_022900918.1, forward strand.
AAAATATAGAAAGTGAATTTTTACAAATGAAAACCTAGAACTCTGGAAAGTATTTCTGTGAAGAAAGTAAAACATTTTCTTGTAATGCAAATTGTCTTATATTTGAAGTTTGCTGGCAGCACTTGCTAAGATGATCTTTAGAACCTAGATGAAGACAAACAAGTCAGCAGTCAATAGATACCTGGGGGATGATTGTTTCAGGCAAAAAACAAGGAGAATAAGAGAGAATTTCCCAACACAAATATGAATTTGACATGCTTTGGGAATGAATATAATGCAGTGATAAATATGGCACCTGGAGAATTTTAGAAAAATAACTTGATGGGTTTTAGAGAGGGGGTTGTTGAAATCCAATTAATATTTGTGAATATTTTTTTCTATTTCATCTCATGTGTCTAGCTCCCTGGAAAGTGAAGTTACCAGAAGGGGGAAGCTACCAGAAGGGGGAAGACAAGGATCCTACTGTTAGAAACTAGATCAAGGCTGTCACCATCAAATTCAATCTACTTTTTTTTTTCAAATGACCTCAATTACATGACTCTATGATGAGAAACAGGGATAAGAATATGTATACCGTGAAATGAAAAAACAACTATTCAGAATTAAAATTTTTAAAATACATTCACTGACTGATTTCTTAACTATGAAAGTGTCATACACACACACACACACACACACACACAAATAGGCAGATCCATAATTTTCCAAACCATTACATTGCACAAGATAACACAACATCACAACATTTTCAACTCTTCTAAATCTCCAGGCTCTCAAATCCATATCATATGATTAAGTGGGAGGACATAATTTCTAACTTAGGAAAGTTAATGGAATATGAATAACACAGAAGTATTACTAAGCAAATTCAACAAACGTGGAGAATAAATGACAAGGTAATTGTTTCTAATAAATACACTGGGGGATTTCAGATGAACTTACCTATATTCTATTGTCAAAGAAGAATGTCTTTCCATTATTTTAACCATCAATTAATAATTATTATAGACACAAAATTTCAGGGAGCTTTAAGAAATGCCCATTTGCCTTAATGTTTTGCCCTGATGTCAGGTTGGTTGGTAGATTTTTGCTTTGTTTTGTTTTCTATTCTAATTATATTCTCACAAAATTAAGTTGTGATCAAAGGCAGAAAAACTGCTGCTCAAGAATCCAAGTAAAAGAGAAGATGATATTCTCTTTCCTTCCTTTAATTTCTATTCCTTGTAAACCGGAGCTACTGTTTGGATCATAACGAACTAGGCAAACACACTTGCAATGACAAAACAAAACAAAATCTATACAGAATGACATTCTCTGAAGTCTTTCAGATATAGACCCTCCCTCCCATATCTGGTGGTATTAAATCATGAATTATGAGGGAGATGATTTTTATTGTATTGGATGAGCTATTTATTACTTTTAGTTTGTTACAGCAAAGAAAAGATCATAGTCTATAGACTGTTGAAGAGCTAACTTTATAAAATTCACAGAGAGGGTGAGCGGTGATTGCTGGAGGCCCAAAACAGTAAAGGTTCTTACAGTATTGCTGCTGGTTCTGTATGCATGTGACTCTGCACGACTGCAGTCATGAGTGAGGTCATTCTAGTTTTTGGCATTTTACTCACTCAGAACCCAAAGTCACAGATCACATAATTCAGTTGAGAAATCATAGTTTTAGTGTCCATGTCCTGGTTCTCAGCAGGGAGGACACACATTTCTAGCCTTTTTATACTTTATATTACTTTATGGTGATATAGATCACTGGACTCAATCTCATAAATTAGGAGCAAAACCGCAAAAAATGAATTATTAAATAAATAAATACAGGGCTGGGGATTTAGCTCAGCAGTTCAGTGGCCTCCCTTGCAAGCGCAAGGACCCGAATTCAATCCCCGGTACCAAAAATAAATAAATTAATTAATAAATTAATTAATTAATTGGTGTATCTGATATTTTTATATGAATTCTAAAGTTACTAGCACACTTGTATGGTTTTCTAGATTGATGGGTCAGTGCAAAAATTTAACTCATTTAACAAGCAAAGGAATAACTGAATGCAGGACTACTAATGCTAAAACTCATATGAAATTCATTAAATTTAAAGGTAAATACTTGGTTTAAATATAACTCAATATGATTTTTTTTCTTTTCTTGCTCTAAGAATTATCTAATATTCTACATTAGTTCAGTTGTAAAGATATAAAGAATGCCTAAACTGGAGACTTTAAGAAATTTCATTGAAAATAACATGAAATATGAATTTTAAAAAATCCTGTATTTTACCACTTTTCTCAACAGACACTATCTTGCTAGCAACTGGAGAATTTAATTATGGTTATTTTGTTATTACCTAAGTCATGTGCCGCATTGACTACAAAGAGATTGTTATCTTGGCACATTGATTTTATGGTGGAAAAGCCTATAGTTCTTTAGGGAATAAAAAAGTAAAAGATACCTCAGAGTGACAATCACATTTTGAATTTAGATGGCATAGGAGGATTAAGTTAGCAGAGACAGTAAGTACAAAAAAGGAAACCTGGCTGGAATCTGCAAGGATTTAATAAGACCTGGAAATAACTTCCTTAGCACTGCTTACATATCCTCATTATTTGAAATTCAACAAAGAGAAATGTAATGTGATTCTCCTGAGCTGCAGAAACAGAGAGTGAAGCCAAAAATAATAACCAAGCGATCTTTGATGATAGTATGAAAGAATAATAGGAGAAAGTAATATGACATTAAATACAAGTTAATTTTATTAAATGAATTATGTTTAAAATATTTTGGTAGTACTGTTCCTAAATCTAGAGCCCTTTATAAAGAATCAATTGACTAAAAATTTTTAGTGCCAACCAGTTATATTAACACTGAAAATCGTGCAAAGTCCCAAAGTGTTTTTGGCTAATAGAAAGTAAACTTTATTACAGGACTCCAAGAGCAGCCACAAAGCTCTACTTCCAAATCAGAATGCATCTTAGTGAATTAAATTTTAAAAATACAAGATGTGCTCTGAAGCTCTGAAATATAACATAGCTTTTGTAGCTTGATAGAATTTTTAAAGAAAGTCATTTCTCCGTAATGTAAGGAATAAGTATAGATATTTGAAAAACTACCAAAGAATATAATCACAGTTAGCAATAATAGATCCCAGAATTAAAATTTAATATGCATATAAGTGAATGAATAACACTTTAATGATGAACTTTTATAAAATAATAGCAACATACCAATAATTATTAAAATAACCCTTATAAAAATACCTTGTAACTGGGAAGATAGAATATTTAATCAGGTCCAAGTTGTAACGAGGTAATCTAAATTTTTAAAAAAGAGTTCACTTGACTTGGAAAAATTTGATATTTATGATTATCTATCTAATATGAGGTAATATGGGACATTGATGAAATATTAACAAATAGAAATGCTTTGGCATAGGCATGTTCAAATGAAAATCCACACATTTTCTAATTATGTAGTTCATACTTTACTGTTGCCATTCACTCAGTCTAGAGATTGATATGAAAAGTTGAGAGTTTGTAGGGATACTGATAAAGCAATTTTGTTTTTTTGAAACTCTCACTAAAAATATTGTATTTTACAGAATGTCTTAATTTAATTTTTTTAAGTAGCAATTAACATGTAGTATAGATAAGGCAATATTGATACACAACTAGTGTCAGAATAAAACCAGAGTGAAAAGCACTGTTGTAGATGTCTAAACATGATGTGTTGGGTTATTCAATTATAATAGATCAGATAGAGATTCCTTTGCATACCATGTTCAAATTGCTTATTTCTGCCCTCGTGTTCTCTGTGATTTTTTGCTTATTGTGACTGTGAGAACTTTATAGTATGCTATGTCTGTAGATGTGAATTGAGCTGAATTTTGTGTTAATATATTTTAATATATTCACTGTGGTTAAAATGATATAGTTAGTTGTAAGGTAGACACATGCCAACAAAAATGACAAAGACAAACCAAAAATTGCTAGTGAACAATAAGTACAACAGCTAATAAAAGAGAAGAAGATCAGAGAAAATATGAAAAAGTGATACTAGAAAGGAAATTTTAAGAAGATAGAGCACTCAAAGATACTTTTCCAATTTCCAAGGAGAAAAAGTTTATTCTCTCATAT
>NW_022900918.1:6405112-6423474 GCF_012274545.1 Fukomys damarensis
TATATATATATTATATATATATATGATAATTATATGATATATATATGACAAATTAATTGCTATTAGCAACACTCCCTCAGCTTCTGATGAAATAAAGTATTTGCAATACAATATATGTAAGCTACATCTCCATGTGTGTTGTTTAGTTCAATTGTCATTTTAATTTTTCTAGTAAAAAATTATTTTCAATGATGGCAGCATTCATAGACTACAGATTATGACAAATTTCTCATGCCAGGGAGAAGTAACAAACCGTAATAGTAGATCCATTAGGCATAGATAGCACCTTTGTCTCAGTTAAAAAGCAAATGCAACTTGTTTCTAAAATGTTGTGTGTGATTCTAACTATAGTATTTTAAACCCTGTCTACTGGGCAACAGAGCATAAGCAGGTAAGAATTCTTGAAGAACTTGATATTTGACTATTGCATTCCAGGATCACAAAACTTGGTGTCAATCTTTACCTGAAGCTGTTTGCCAATGAATGTCAAACAGACTTATTGCATAGCAAAACAGAAACTCCATTGGGAAGGCCTTGAATAACAGAAATTTAGAGAGTGTGACTTTTTCCTTGACTTTACCTTAAAGGAAGGAATTATAAGGCTTTGAAGTTTTCCGAAAGAATCCTGCCCAATAAAAACCCCTTTCAGAGATGCCTCCGTGGGAAAGCACCCTGTCAAAGATTCTCTAAGCACATGAATTTAACTTTCCCTGAAAAATGCCATCTAGCCTCTGTGATTTTGTAGGTGACAGCAGGGAAAAAACAAACAAATAAACAAAATAATAGGAGTCCTGATTAGAGCAACAACTGAATTTACTTATTGGGGCAGAGTCACCAGAATAAACTAAACATAGCAATCAGTGTAGCTTGCCAATAACCCCTTGGGAGGACTAACATAGATGCAGACTTAGTTCCATAGGAAATACGTGGGAACTTTGTGTCATAGCTGAGAAAACCCAAGTTTAGGAGACTCCATTATTTTAAAGAAGACAACTATTGGACTTGTTCAAATTTTGTCCTGGAAAGAGACATTATTTTTATTATCTTAGACTTTCAGAAAACATGTCTTTTCACAAAAAGGGGATATTACTTTTCACTCAAAAGATGTGATCAGTATATAAATGTTTCTCTGAATGTTCTGTTGATGTGAGTTAACAGAGGAAAGGTTTGTTTGGATTCCCAGTTTCAGAAGTTTCAGTCTTTCTGGTTCCATTTTTGTGTGCCTGAGGTGAGGAAGAATATCGCGGTGGAAGCTTGGGGTGCAGCCAAGCTGCTCTCTTCATGGGAAGCTGGAAGCTGAGGTAGGGACGGGACTGTGCTCTGGACAAGATTCCCCCTTCCAGTTAATATTCATAATGCCTGCTTGATCCAGACTGGCCCATCCAGCTATGAACTCATCCATGAGTGAATCCAAGTGCCCCATGACACAGTCACTTCTATAGGCCACCTCTGCACATTGGTGTATTGGAAATTAGGCCCTCAAAAGACAGTCTTTGGTGGACACTTCATCTTGAAGCCATTACAGAAAGTATTTTTAACCGTTAGTCTGGATCAAAAACTGATGAAGGGTGTCCCAAGAAAACTCACAGAGAACTGTTTTTCCAACTGATATAAAAAAGCAATAAGATCTTATATAAATTATGCAAACCATGATCAATGATAGTATCATACAAGAAAAAGTAGAACTATAAATAAAGTGAAACACCTAGCAGAGCTGTGGGTTATTAGTTAAATATTTTCAGTATTTCATAACAGTCTTTTTCTTGCTTGTGATCAGAAGAATAAAAAGAATAGAACAAGAGAGAATAAGAGATGAACTTAGACCAATAAAATAATAAGCTATAACAATTTCCAACATAAGGAAATAAATATATACTTATATACATACATAATGCAAACACAATGAAATAAACATACTTTGTAGGAGAAAAATGATTACATTAGATTGTTGAAAATTCAGCAATATGCTGTTTTATAAAGTACAGAATCAACATATTGGAAAGAGACAAAATAACATTAATTAATGTTTTTATTGATACAAGTCATAAAACTAAAATAGAGAATGAAATGTTTTGTTACATTAAAAATAAATTATAAAAGGAATTAGCCTTTATAGATACAAGATGGATATAAATTAATACGCTAATTATTAAATATAAAATCAAGAAGTCCTGGAATATACAAAACTGAATGTAAAATACTAAGCATATATTATACAGGCATGAGTGTACATAGAATAAAACTGTCTTTATATAGGAAAATAATAATAAAATTCAAAATATTCAGTCCCTCTAGGTATAAGCACAGAGATAAAAGAAGCAAGAAGGAAGACTAGATTAAAAAATTGTCAAAGTTGATATCATTATAGCTCTTGATTTTAGATTTGTGTTGATATGATGTTTACTTATGTAATCAAAATGCATATGCACTCACTTATTTAAACCTATGTATCTGTCCATCTATCTACCAACTTATCTATGACAGATTAAACTAGTACTATGATGTCATTTTAGAATGGAATAAATGGCACTGCACCTGCCTGGCAAGCGCAAGGTCTCAAATTGGAACACTGGTACCAAAAAAAAATCAAATATTGTGTTTCCTTAGCAGTGACACACCTGATCAATTTACTGAGTTAAAATTTCTATTACAGTAGTACAGTGACTGATAAAGTGCAAACGAACCAGTACAATTATTTAGGTTTTCAAACATGTCTAAGAGAATGAGAACACAAAAGTATGTTTCTGGTTGATGACCTTGACACTTCTAATAAATATTTTTAGCTCCATTGTTTACATACAGATCTTCCAAATATTGCTCAGCTAAATGCAAGTAATGAACACATTATTAGCCATTTTCACCTAACAGATTCACTTGATTGCATTTGTTCAAATAAAGGTATGTAAAAGTATGCAGAGAAGACTTTACTATTAGAAGACTATTAACATTGAAGAGTAAAAACTATAATTCAGAAAAATGAATACACAATAAAAGAAGAAAGATGGGGATTATTCATTACTATAAAATGCTGGCTTCTTTTTGTCGTGTAAAGTCAGTAATTCTGAAGTCAGCAAATACAAGTATCTTCACTGTGATATATATAGCAGACATGACTGTGTTTTATTTTTTAACCAAAGACTCGTTCAAGTGTATTGTATTTCCCCACTTTTATTCTTTTAATAACCAAACATTCTAAAGCTAACATTAAAAATAAATAAAAAAAGGTGGCTTTAACAATGTATATACAGTCAATGGGAGGGCAGGGGAATGGGGGAAAAATAAGAACCAAGATGAAATATGTAAAGGTGCAAATTTCAAATGATGAACGCAGTTATATTGTATAGCTTAAATGTACCAATAAAATTAATAAAAATTATTGTAATTTGTTAACATATATTCCCCTTGTATTAATACTATATTCACAAAAATTTCCATAAAATGAATTAAAATACAATTTCTATGCATCCTTTACTAAAAATTATAACTAGGAAAATTTTAATATCAGATGTACTTGTAAAGAATTCATTATTTAACAGAAATATAGCCAATTCTTTTTTATTTTACTCTGGTAGTTTTTTGTTTTGTTTTGTTTTGGGTTTTTTTTGTGTTTTTTTTGAGACTGGATTTCACTATGTAGTTGAGACTGACCTGGAACTCACTATGTAGCCCAGGGTGTTCTTGAACTCACAGTGTTCCTCCTGCCTCAGCCTCCCAAGTGCTTGGATTAAAGGTCTGTGCCACCATGCCAGGCTGGATTACTCTGGCAGTATTACATGTGCCTCTCTAGAAAAATGATAAGATGATTTCATAATTTACGTAACATAAAAAATGGTAACACATGATTTTGAACTAAACCTTACTTTTAAACTTTAATATCTGTGTGTTATTTGGTAAAGTCTGTAATGTATACATTCTTGTTGAGCAGTAAGGGCTCATATAAAAAAGCTAATTAAATTTGTGAAAGTGAAATCCCAATAATGGAATGTATTATTTCCTACCATCCTGACTGGTTTTCTTGCTCTTCTCTCCATTTTCAAACAAAAGAAAGTGATCTGTTATATTCCACAGTTCCTTATGGATCCTAAATCTTTGATGGCTCTGCCATGATGGCCATCCCTTATAGTCATCGCCATGAAAACCAGCGATTTGTTATTTACATTGCTACTAAGATCCAGACAAAATTCACCCTTAAAAGTCAAATCAGGCAACACATTACAAACAGAAAGACTGAATATCATTTGCTAATGATATAAAGAAACATTTTCTCCAATATTTAAATGATTTAGCAGTAGTAATATTCTTTACAATTATCAGTTGGAGAAAGTTCAACTGTATATCTTAAATATGATGAAATAAATATAACATTATTGAGTTCATTAAAATGTTAAATTATTAAAAGCATCTTTAATAATTAAACTTGAGGATTATTTTGGTGTTTATAGTATCCCTCATATTCTCATTTATACACTTTCAGGGATAAACACTTTTTATACAGTGAGGCAATCTATATCTAAGCTCTTCAGCTAAATAGATAAGGTTTCTTTCTATGAAAACATTTAATCACAAAATTGTTTATGATAGTTAAGAAGTAAATCATTTAATGGGTAAAAAAAGATTAAATATAATCTTGCAAGGAAAATGCTTACTGATAAAAAGAAGAGAAGTTCACAGGGAAGGAAGAAAGTAATTTGTCATTTTAAGATAGTTAATGAGCTTCACATACTCTTTGATGATGAGAAAGTATATGATATACACAAAAAAGCTTTAATGAAGAATCAAATTATAACTGATAATGAGGTTCTTTTTTTAGAATAAGCAATTAGTGATTGTTGGATTTTTCTTTTCTATGATCATAAGTATATTGATGACACCATGTATAGGCAAGAGCCCTTTAAATAAAAATGCTAAATGAGAACCGAGACCTGTCATGTAAATGTAAAAGATCCCAATAATGAATGTAACTGTACTGTATACCTAAAATGTACCAATAAATTCAATTTAAAAAATGCTAAATTCTAAACCAAGATGATCAAGATCAAACTAATATTTCATTTTTGTCTTAATTTTTCGTTCTGAAAAATCAGCGATAAAAACCTTCTTTTTCCAATAGTATTTCAGAATACTTTAAACTGCTTGCATTGTAACAATATAAGAATCAGAGGAAGGAACTCATTTATTTGATTAACTAAGGATTGGATCAGTACTTGAGTTAAAAAAAATTTAGGAATATCATGCAAGAAAATTCAGTTAGACATAATTTTGAAAATAAAATAGTATGTTAGGCAATTGTTTCAGAATTACAGAAGCAAAATGAGAAAAGTTAGGTCATTTGCCAATATATAGATTAATTCATTTGAACATTCAAGTCACAAAAAATTGCCTTTTAAAATATTTACATTGTATTATTGAATTTTCTGCATCAAATGCACTTAATGAAAAAAGTTGTATAATTATAAAATTTGCAAGTATGAGCATATTTTATATATATGCATACGGATGATTTTGTTGTATCATTTAAAATTAATATATGGATTACTAAAAGGGTCAATAATTTAAAAATAATTTAAATGTGATTCAATTTTTCTAAACAATCATATTTAATTACTAAAAAGGAACTAGTAGATATACATTTTAAATAGATGAATGGGTAAATGAAAAGTTATGCTTAAAGGGGAACATACTCTCTGACATCCTTTTTATTGATGCCAGATGAATATTGCTTTAGTTGTATATTGCCTGATATGTAGAAATCACTTTCTAAGACATGAGCTATTTAGCATTCAATTGGAGAAAGATTATTTTTGGGTTGATCAGTATATGTATAGGTATCTATAGATATATAAGTATAAACATAAACTTTCATATTCAAAATATTTCATGTATCTGTAATGTTTAAACATTTTAAGGCAATATATAAAGATAAGAAAAGTTAAATATGGCATTAAGTGACAAGCTATTAGTATTTTTTACACCTTGACTTTTCAAAGATTCCACCACCATTTCTTAATTTGAAATTTTACCCTTAAATTTATCTGCCTTGAAAATATTTTAATAAATATTAGATCTATTTTTCCAATATTTATTTTTAAATACATTTTGTAAGACTCTATTAGTTTTACAAAACATTACATTTCAGTGTAATATTTTATACACACACATATCTTTTGATAATACCCATCCCTCATTGCTCTCCCTTTCTTCAATTCCCATCCCTATTATTCCTCCCTCTTGTCTTAGCCTCTATTTACTTTCATGGCATCTTCTCAGATTCTACATGTTAGAGAAATGATATGACCCTGAATAAAGACCCTTAGCATTTTGCCAATTTAGACAAACAGAAAACAATAATGACTATGTGAGAACAATTCCACAAATTGATTTGGGGTGATAGCATTCATGTTATGATTCACATTAAATCAGTAACAATCAATAAAGTAGATGAAGCTTTATGTCGTGGATTGGTCTCAGAAGCCAATTGAAAAAAGTTGAAAAAAAAAGAATCAAAATAAACCACATAATTATATATTCTAGATTGTAGACCTTTATCTGAGGAACAGCTGGTAAACAGTTCTTCCCCACATTGTAGGTTGTCTCTTAGCTCTGTTGGTAATTTCTCTGGCAGTGCAAAGCTTTTTAAAAAGATGAGATCTGAATTATTGATATGTTGAGCTAGTTCCCATGTTACTGAGGATTTGTTCATAAAGTCCTTCCCTATGCCAATATCTTTAAGAGTTCTACCTAACATAACTTCCAGCAAGTTTATTGATTCTGTTTCAATATTTAGATCTTTAATCCACTTGGATTTTACTTTATTACATGGTGAAAGATAGGGGGTCTAGTTTTAATCTTTGGTAAATTGAAATCCAGTTTCTCCAACATCATTTATTAAAGAGGTTATCTTTCCTCCAGTGAGGATGGTTGGCACCTTTGTCAAAGATGAGGTAGCTGAGTATGTGTAGAGTAGTTTCTGCATCTTCTGATATATTCCACTGATCCTCAGGTCATTTTCTTTGCCAATATCATGCCATTTTTATCACAGTAGCTTTGTAGCATAGTTTTGAGGTGTGGATTGTGATACCCCCTACTTCATTTCTGTTGCCTACAATGGCTTTTGCTATTCTAGGTCTCTTCTAGTTCAAAATGAATTTTTGGATTTTATCTAGATCAGTGAAAATACTGTTGGGATTTCAAACAGGATTGCAGGGGATCTGTATAGCAGCTTTGGAAGTATGGCCATTTTTACTATATTTGTTCTTCCTGCCCAGGAACAAGGGATGCCTTTCCAATTTCTTATATCCTCTTCAATCTTTTTTATTTCAGGGTATTGTAGTTCTCAATATAGAGGTCTTTTGCTTCCCATTAGATTGATTCCTAGATATTTCATTTTTGAATACTATTGTGAAGAAATTATTTCTCTAATTTTTCTTACATTGAGTTTATTTGTGTACAAGAATGCTGTGGATTTTTGCAACTTTACCCATTGTGTCCATGTATTTTACTGAATTTGTCAATTAAGTCAGGCCCCCAAAATATAAAGACCCATTTCAAAAATGGGTATCTGAAATAAACAGACATTTCTCAAAGAAGTAAAAGCAGAAAAGAAGCATATGAAAAAATGTTCAACATTACCAGTCATTTGAGAGGTGTGGATGAAAATAACACTGATATTCCACCTCACCCTATAAAGAATGACTGCTATCAAGAAATCAACCAATAACAAATGCTGATGGGGCTGTGAGGAGAAAGGAACCCTTCTTCAGTTTTGTTGAGAGTGAAGACTGGTGTAACCATTGTGGAAATCAGTGTGGAGATACCTTAAAGAACTAAGTTTAGAAGTCCTATTTAACCCAGGTATTCCTCTGCTGGGTGTTTTCTGAAAAGAATTAAAAGAATCATACCATAGCAATGTATGCTCATCCACTTTTATAGTACCACAGTTTTTAATAGCTAAAACTTGGAAACAGCCCAAATGCCCATTAACTGCATGCTGGATAGACATTTTTTTGTTTGTTTGTTAAAGGAGTACTACTCAGCCATAAATAACAGAAAACTAGAGACATTTATGGCTAAATAGATACATATTGAGACATACTCTTAAGTGAAATTAATAAGACAAGTGTAAATACCGAATAGTTTCTCTGGTATGAGAAACTAAAAGTGTAAATCAAGATCAAAATGTGTAGTTGATATTGTATAATAGGAAGAAAAACTCTAAAAGAGCAGAGCAATACAGAGGGGTAGGGAAAAGGTTAAAAAGGGAAATAAATAATATGAGAAGAGAAAAAAAACATGGAAACAATGTCTTTATGAACAGGAAAAGGTGGAGGGGCTGAAGGGAGGACTGGGGAATGGGGAAAAAGTAACAACCAAGACCTGTCATATAAAGGTACAAGTTCCAAGTAATGAATGTAACTTTATTGTACACCTAAAATGTACCAATAAACTTAATAACATAAAAAAGAAAAAAATAAACCAAATAGGTACAAATTCCTATGAAGAATGTGATCATTGTGTATATGCAAACATATAAATAAAGTTAATTAATTTTAAAAGAATTTAAATTCTCAATTGAAAGCCTTAGGATAAAAGATTGTGGAGCCTAGCAATGCAAAAAATTCTGTCTAGAATGCATTTTTACTAAGACTGAATTATCGATGTCTGCTGGAATTTTCATCTTGCTAGTCTTCCCTATAGATGCCACTACAATTTCATGAGTTAATTCCACAAAATTAAACATCTTTGTGGATTTATATTCCATTGGTTCTTTTTCTGAATAACACTGACTGTTATAATTAATAACAATAGTATTCTAAGACCAAGTCTATTGCAGTTATTTTAAATTAATTTATGGACATGGCAGATAAATAAGATTAGGAAGTCAAGGTTACTACTACTATGTAGTAGTGGGAATGATGATGAATTTAAGAGTTCATTACTGCAGAAATAATTCAAACTAAAACATTTTAATATGTTCCATTGAAAAGAGGGGTAAAATGTGTTTTGCACCAACTTCCCACAAAGAAATTATTATGTACAACAAAGATATACTAATATAATTTTTTAAAAAACATTTTAAATTATAAAAAAATAAATCTTGTAGGTTTATTAGAGCAGTGAAATCCCAAAATGTGACTTCCTTCAAATAATTAACAGCTAGGTGAGAGAACTATAGTTGATTACTAGATAAAATTTGTACCATTATACTCATCACAATGACGAAAATGTAGAACATCGCAATGACAAAAACATGGAACATAAACAGCATCAAAAGCATGTAAGGATGTGGAACAAAAGGTATTTCATATAGCTACTTTGGGAAAATTTTTGAGAAAATTTTGTATACAAATGAAACAGTCTACTCATAAAATGTAATATTCATTTTCTTTGGGATTTTTGTCAACAGATTTGAAAATAGGTCTACACACAAATCTTCACACATATGTTTATAGTATCTTTATTCCTATTGAAAACTTTGAATCAAATAATGTTGTCCAGTGAAGAAATGGATAAACTATGATTTATTCGGACAATAAATATTACTTGGTGTTAAAGAGGAATGAGGAATCAAGGAATTAAAAGATATGGAGAAAACATAAAGCTTATTACAAAGTGGGAATAAAACCTAGGGCCAGGGATTTAACTCAGTGGCACAGCACCTTCCTCACAAGCTCAAAGTCCTGAGATCGATCCCCATTACCAGAAGAAAAAAAAAGTCTGAAAAGGCTAAAAAAACACATAGTATTCCAGGTACATGACATTTTGGAAATATAAAAGCTATGGAGACAGCAAGAGAATCACTGGTTTTTGATAATTAAAAAGGGTAAATAAATGGAGCACAGCACAGATGATTTGTAGAGCAATGAGACTACTTGATATGTTGCTTTATTTGTGTTATTATCCATTTGTCCAAAACCGTAGCCTATTCAATACCAAATATGAATCCTGATGTAACCTAAGGACTTTGGATAATGATGCCTTACTTAGAGTCAACACTTTATAAATGGACCCTCTGACCAAGGATGATTATAATGGATAAGGCTATGTGTAGGCATAGGTAGTATATAGGACATTTCTGTAGCTTCTTTTAATTATTCTGTGGACCCAAAATTGTCTTTAAAATAAAGCCTAACAAAAATAAAAGGTTTTTAAACATGGAGAGCTTGAATATTTGTTGGTCACCACTACTTGGCATTGCTCTCAGTACTAGACACTTCACTTTACATCCTTGAATTTCCTCTTTTTACAGCATTATCTTTAAAAGAAAAATTTGCCATTGTAAAACTTCCCTCTGCTTTTTGTGAGTTGTAAGGCTTTTTAAAAGCTCTGTCAGTTTTACAACACAAGGATCTTTCTGAAAGACTTGAAAACATCTCATGAAATGAAATCATCCAGAAACTTGGATTTTATTGCTCAATTTCTATTGGAGGGCAGGAGCCTAATTTTTTCAGGTACTTGCTCCACATTGTAAAATCCCTTTCACTCTGAAGATATGAGACATTTCACTTTTACTTTGGGTAAAGTCAATGAAGAAACTCATATGTACTAAACTCCCTGAATTTTAGTCTTTTGCTTTATTGAACTTGAGCTCAGACTGAGTTCTAACCAATCTTCTCCATTCTTACTGTCTTGAATAGTCTTTCTTGTTTGTTTAAATTTGCTCAGTGTAATTTTTTTCTAACTTCCTTGTCATATTTTCATTTCAGTTAATATGTATGGGTAAAACAGTAGATATATTGATGTAAACACAGATTTTTGTTAGTCTATCTTTGTCTAAGAAATGGCAAAAATAACTTTAGCAATGTATTCATTTTTATAATGTTTTACTGCTTTGGTATACATTTCAGTTTTTGTTTAAGAAAGTAGTACTTGTAACTCTAAGAATAAATGAAATGTCTAACATGAAAAGTTTTGAAATGAAAATACTAAAAGCACTTTTAAAAATCTATGTCCACTTAGAACTCAACAGTGTAATTTTGACTTTTCTTTCAATACATAAAGTTTTCAAAAATTAGACCCCTTTAAAGTATCAATAACAAATTTAGCTTAACATTTTATCAGATGACAGAGGAAATGATGTCTCCAGTAATTTAAGACATGCTCTGATGACTAATTGTGCTTAAGACACATAACTAAAGATGAATTGCATTTTTCAGTAGTATACTTCTGTACATGTGACACACAGAAGCTTTCTAGCAGATTCTATTTTTGGCATTTTCAGTTTAAAGATGGAAGAAAAACAGTTTTTCCTTTGATGTAGGATAATTCCTTTTCAACTGATTATTCAACCAATAGTCTGGCAATCTGTGCACAAACACATGTTGCACAAGAGGGAAAGGTAGAAACATTTTTACCCTTTTCATGAATTTTTTTTTTCATTTTCTTATGGTAGGCTCTCCACTGGATGCTCCAGCTAGTAACTGGTTAATATTGTAAACTATATTGTTATTTATTCTATAGGTAATTTCCATTTGTTGATTAGAATAATTTCTCACATATTATGTTTTCTCCACTACTTCCTGTAAATTATAGATTTATAGAGTTGACTCTTGATCTTGACACTTATTATGAGGTTGAAGAGTGATTTAGTACCTAAGAACTAGGATTACTTATAGAAGTTATTTATACTATAGAACACATGAAAAAAATCGACCTCCATTATAAAGATTTAGAATATCATATAAATATGAGAACAACTCAGTAAATCTAAACTAGTTTTATTGTATGGCATTCTCTACAATAGAAATGCAAATTTTAATTGTAATTCTATAACAAATAAACATGAAGGGAATTCTAAGAAAGAAAATGTTTCAACTGGAAAGAGATAGCAATTGCAATTGTAAGGAAATAATTATATATTTAATTTTACAGAGGTATATAACTGTGTACACATAGTGCGAAAAAAATGCACAGAAAGAAGACATTGTACCTTTTAGATCTTGAAAATCAAAGATTTCACTAGCTTCAGTTTAAAACTGTCTCAGGAAATGCTATTAACTTTTGTTTCCTTAAGAATACAGAAGTTACATTTTTTTCAGTGCTAATTATGTAAGAAGCACATGTAATTTAACCAAAAAACTAATTAAGGCCTATCTGTTTTGAAGAAACTGAGGATCAAAAAATAGTAAGAAATATTCTACAAGGCCTTGAGATAAGCAATGCATAAAGCTACTGTTTCATTCCAGATTGTACTTATAAAGCACTTTCCACCTAATATTGAATTTTCTTCTGCCCAAGAAGTGTTACAAATGCATATTTCTTCATTAGCAGAGTCAATGATTATGTGAGTATTCAGTGAATGGCAGGGAGATAAATATTAGAAATTATGAATATAGTCAAGGGATTTGTGCCCAAAAAGAAAGTCACTTTGTAGCTACCCAATCTTTATAGCAGGAGTTAATGGATGAGCTCAAAGTTGATGAAAAGAAAAATGCAAAGTAAAAAGAGAAACTCAAATAGCTGGGAAGAGGCCTCCCTCCATTTCTACAGAGAAAATGATTTGTAACTGCTGAGATCTAATAAAGTGAATGAATTTGCTCTGGGTCCCTTTAATCTGAGAAATTTTCAAGTGCAATTAGATAATATGGAAATTGCAAATACATTTACTTCGAAGGGAATTAAATACTCATTTTAAGTAATCTTCAGGTACATACTTTAATAATACTATCATACCTTCTCTCTCTCTTCCTCTCCCTTATGTTCACCTTCCCTTTAAACCCATTGTGCACTTACTCAGATGGTAGAGTCATTTTAAACAAACAGAAGAAACAAAAACTAGTTTAAAAAGAGAGAAGGAAACCCTGTTTTAAATTGTACTTAAATGCAGGTTCAAGACATAAACAGTATTCCAACCTTTCCTCATTGAGGAAACTTATGCAAAGATGCTAAAATCTGAGTGATGAATCTGTCTTTTTCATGTATTAACTGTGCTTCCTCCACCAAGGAGGCAACAATATTGATGTGCAGCAGATCTAAGCTTTAAATACATGTAAATGGCTTGCATTGGAATCTGATAGTAAGATTACACATCCTAGGTAACACATCTTGAAAACACACCCGTAAAAATGCACAACCCTCTGGCTCACAGCATTTTTACTGGGTTCTGGGGTGCTAGAAACTCCTGGAGATTATTTCTCAGTTCTTCTTGTCCTCAACAGATAATTAGATGTGGCCCTAGCCATCCAACCTCAGTAGCAGACTGGTAAGAGGTGGAACTGCCATAAGATGGCCTGCAGCTCATGCCCTAGCCTCCCAGCCTCTGCAGCAATTGGTAAGAGGCAGAGCCTTCAGGCCCCCACAGTCTCCCCATGCACATCTGGCCTCTTGGCTGTGCTGATACCTGGATTCACACCATGTACACACAGGAGAGGTCATGAAGGCCATTGTCCTAAGCTCTAGCCTCAATTTTTATTTAATCCAGACAGTTAAAGGTGATAGATTAATAACAACCACAAATTGTCATTTTTCTTAACGGAGCTTGATGCTTTTTTGTTGCTGATTCTATGACTTCGGCTAAGAAGTTGTGATTGATCTAATCAATTGTTCTTCCTGTTAAAATCAATAAGTGATTGCCTCTGAGCCATTAAGGACTCAAAACCTAAAGACAAAGTATAACAGAAAGATTGAAGTACTAACTCAAGTATCAAGCAAAGGACAGTACCAATAACAAAAATAAAAGGCTCAAACAAGGCTCAAGCACAAAGCAGACTTCCAGGTTACGAAAGGCAGATTCTAGGGGAAATAAGGTGGAAAAGTCTGATAATCAACCACCTGGACACCCTGAACTGACAGCACAGGAAATAACAAAACAGATGAATGAGGCTCTAGAAAAATTCAAAAGATAAATAATTTCCCAGATAACTACAGAGATGTTAAGCAGAATGAGTGACACGATCATAGACTGTAAAATAGAAACAGATTTAAAAAAAAAGCATGAGCTCAGGATCACGATAGAAACCATGAATGCCCAGCATAGGAAAGAAATGGAAACCAGGAATGCACAACATTGAAAAGAAATGGAATCCTTGAAAAAGATTTAAATAGACATCCAGGAGATTAAAAACTCTATTGTAAGTTTATGTAACATACTGAGCCACTCTGAAGACAGGATATCAGATATAGAAGACAGGATGGGGATCAGTGAGCATAAAAAAGGATCTCAAAAATAGTAAGGGAACATGAGCAATCAATCTGGCAGCTCCTAGATGATTAAAAGAAGAACAATATAAGACTGATCGGAGTCCATGAAAAAGCAGGAGAAAATACAAATGACATAAAAAAATGTTCACAGAATTAATGACAGAAAACTTCTCAAATAAAGCAAAATAATTTGACATAGAGATAAATGAGCGATATAGGACTCCAACTAGCCATGATAAAAAAGCTACACCTAAAGATATAATAATTAAGATCCCATGAACCCAACAGAAGAACAAAATTCTGCAAGCAGTTAGAGAGAAGAAATAAATCACACACAAAGAAAAGCCCATAAGAATCACACCAGGCTTTTCAACAAAAAACCCTCAAGTCAAGGAGATGCCTAAAAGAAAAGAAAACAAAACAAACAAACAAACAAAAAACATTTCTACCCTAGACTGAAGTATCCTGCAAGCTATCTTTAAAAATTTATGGGGAAATAAGATACTTCCATGACAAAGAACACATGAGAAACTTCATGAATAGCAAACCAGCACCCTGAATAATTCTAAATAATATCCTAGCAAAAGACAATAAAGATCACAATTTATGAGGACCAACAGAGCAAATCCAGCAGGCAAGGCAATAAATTAAAGGGAGAGGGGGGAAAATATTACAAAGAGCTAACAACAGGATAATAGCATGATTATGTTAAGTCAATACATATCAGTTATAATTATCAGTGTTAATTACCTCAATTCACCAATCAAAAGAAATTGACTGGCAGAATGGATTAGGAAGCAAAATCCAACAATATTCTGTATATAAGGTATGCACCTAGTTAAAAAAGAAACTCATAGACTGAAAGTAAAAGAATGGAAAACAGCTGTCCCTGTGACAGGAACCCTCAAAAAAGCAGGGGTAGCTATCTTATTTGAAGACAAAGTAAATTTAAAACCAAAACTAGTTAAGAGAGACAAAGCAGGTCACTACATCCTTGTAAAGGGTCAATCCAAGAGGAAGAGATGACAATCATAAATATATATGCACCAAATATTAATACCTCCAAATGTACAAAACGAATATTAAGGGAAATAAAAAACCAAATAAGTACTAACACAATTGTAATGGGGAACATAAATACCCCACTGTCACAGACAGGTCATCTAGACAAAAATCAACAGTAAAATATTCAAACTAAATCAAGCATTCTAACAAATGGACTTAACAGATGTCTACAGAGTGTTCCACAAAATCAGTAAATACATTCTTTTCAGCTACACATGAGTTATTCTCCAAAACAGAACACATACTAGCTATATAGTGAACATTTTGAAGTAAATGTAGAGGAATTGAAGTTATCAGACCATAGTGCAACTAAACTGAATATCAATAGCAAAAGAAACCACAGGACCTTCACAAAGACACAGGAATTGAATAACACTCTCCAGAACAACCAATGGAACACAGAGGAAATTTAAGAAGAAATTAGTCAGTTTTTACAAATAAATGATAATTCCAATACAACATACAAAAATCTATCGAACACAATAAAAGCAGTTTTATGAGGGAAATTTATAGCAGTGAATACCCACACTAGGAAAACAGAGTGTGCTCAAATAAACAACCTAATGCTGACTTTTAAACTTCTAGAAAAAGAAGAGCAAGACAAACCCAAAGCTCATACAAGGTAGGAAATTATAAAGCTCAAAGCAGAATTAACACAAGAGGCTAAGAGAACAATACAAAAAATCAATAACTGGAGTTAGTTTTTTGAAAGAATAAATAAGTTGATCAACTCCCAGCCAAATTTATCATAAAGTGGGGGGCTCAAATCCATGCAGTTGGGAATGAAAAGGGTGAAGTTACACCAGATCCAGCAGAAATCCAGAGGATCATCAATACCTACTTCAAGAACCTGTACTTTAATAAAATGGAAAAGACAAAAGAAATGGACAGATTTCTACATACATATGAATTACCGCAGTAGAACTATGGTATAAAACTACTAAAAACACCAATTATGATCAGTGATATTGAAAATGTAATTAAACATTTACCAACAAAGAAAAGCCTAAGCCCTGAAGGTTTCACTGTTGAATTCTACAAAACATTTAGAGAAGAACTACTGCCAATAATCTTTAAGCCTTTTAATGAAATTGAGAGGGAAACAATACTAACAAATTCATTCCTGGAAGCAAGTGTTTCTTTGATTCCAAAATCAGGGAAATACTCAACAAAAAAAAGAGAATTCCAGGCCAATTTCCACAATAAACATAGATGCAAAAATCCTCAATAAGATACTGGCAAGCAGAATACCAAGGGTCAAGAAGAAGATCAAACACCCTGACCAAGTTGGATTTATGCCAGGGATGTAAGGATGGTTCAGCATATGTAAATCAATAATTGTTACACACTATATTAACAAAGTCAAAGGCAAAAACCATATGATTATCTCAGTCAATGCAGAAAAGGCATTTGACAAAATTCAACACCATTCCTGATAAAAACCCTGCAGAAACAAGACAAGGAGCTCCAATATCTCACTCCCATTCAATATAATTTTGGAAAGATTAACCACAGCAAATAGGCTAAAGAAATAAAAAGAATGAAGATAGGAAATAAAGAAGTTAAATTCTCATTATTTGTTGATGGCATGATACTCTACATACAAGACACACACACACACACACACACATACACACACACACACACACACACACACACACACACAAATCTCTGCCAAAAGACTTCTAGACTTAATTGACAGATTCAGTAGAGCAGCTGGGTACAAGGTCAATATTCAATAATCAATAGCCTTTTTTTACACAAATAACAGATTAAGTAAGAAACAATTAGGGAAACAATCCCTTTTACAATATCATCCAAAAAATGAAATATCTACAAATCAATCTAACAAGGAAGCAAAATACCTCTACATTAAGAACCACAACACTCTGAAAAAAGAGATTGAAGAGGATATAAAAAATTGAAAGACATTCTCTTTTCCTTGGTAGAGAGAAACAATAAAGTAAAAAATGCCCATAATTCCAAAACTGCTATACAGATTCAATGCAGTCTCAATTGAAATCCCAACAGTATATTTCACAGAATAGAGAAACAATACAATAATTCATTTGGGACCAGCAGAAACCTAGAATAGCAGAAATCATTCTAGGCAACAGAGACATGGCAAGGGGGTATCACAATCTCCAATTTGAAACTATACTACAAAGTCACTGTGTTAAAAATAACATGGTACTGGCAAAGAAAAAACCCCAAGGATCAGTGGAATAGATTAGAAGATGCAGAAACAACTCCAGGCATACTCAGATATCTCATCTTTGACAAAGGTGCCAACCATCTTCACTGGAGGAAAGATAGCCTTTTTAATACATGGTGTTGGAAAAACTGGATTTTAAGTTGCCAAAGATTAAAACTATGCCCCTATCTTTCACTATGCACTAAACTAAAATTTAAGTGGACTAAAGATCTAAATATTAAAACAAACAATAATATTTTGGAAGATAAACTAGGTAGAACTCTCAAAGATATTGGCATAGGAAAACACTTTATGAACAAATTCCAGTAGCATGGGAACTAAAAAGCTTCTGCACTTCAACAGAAACCACCAGCAGAGCTAAGAGACATCCTACAATATGGGAAATAATTTTTACTGGCTATTCTTCAGACAAAGGTCTGCTGTCTAATATATATATATCTTTAAAAAATCAAGCTCCCTAAATAAAAAGACCCAATTCAAAAATGGGCATTGGAAAGGGACAGACATTTCTCAGACTAAGAAGTAAAAGCAGCAAATAAATATATGAAAAAATGTCCCACATCACTGGTCATTCAAGAGATGCAGATTAAAATAGCACTGAGATTCCACCTCACCCCAGAAGGAATGGCTGCTATCAAGAAATCAATCAATAACTGATGCTGATGGTGGTGTGGAGAGAAAGGAACCCTTTTTCTTTGTTAGTGGGATTGCAGACTGATGCAACCACTGTTGAAATCAATATGGAGATACCTTAAACAACTAGGATTGGAATTCCCATTTGACTCAGCTATTCCCCTGCATTGTATTTTCCCAAAAGTATTAAAAGAATCACACTACAGTGATATATGCTCACACATGTTTATACTGATACAGTTTGTAGTACTTAAAACTTGTAAACAGCCCAATTGCCCATCAAATGTAGACTTGAATAAGAAGATTATATATA
>NW_022900918.1:6423542-6495951 GCF_012274545.1 Fukomys damarensis
ATATATATATATATGTGTGTGTGTGTGTGTGCGAACTACTCAGCCATAAATAATGAGAAACTAGAGACATGTATGTCTAAGTAGCTGCACATTGTGGCCATACTCTTAAGTAAAATTTATAGGACACAAGTGTACATAATATATAGTTTTCCTGGTGTGATAAACTAAAAGTGTATATAAGGGTCAAATGCATAATTTGACATTTTATAATAGGAAGAAAAGGTCTAAAGGTACTGGGAAAATGGGAGGGACAGGGGAAAGGTAAAAGGGGAAGAGAAAAAATATGAGAAAGGGAAAAAATGGAATTAAACTCTTTATAAATGGGGAAGGGACAAGGGAGGAAGGGAGTCTATGGAAATGGGGAATAAATAAGAACTGAGATAGGTCATCAAAAAGTGCGCCATCCCAATGATGAACGTAACTATTGTATAGCAAAAATGTACCAATAAAGTAATACATATAAAACCAAAATAATTAAAAATAGCAAGCAGTAAAGGTATTAAGGGTTTCTATTTACTAATAGTAGGAGAAGAAAAGAAATATGTGCTGCAACTTGTGTATAGTCCAATTAACAGTAAGAAAATAAATACATCAGGCAAAGAGCAGTGTTGGTTGAGTGGCCATTGTCTTTTGCATCTCTCACTTCTCATAGTTAAGGTCAAGTCTAGGCAATCCTATCAAAAACTTGCTTGAGGGCCGGGGATTTAGCCCAGTGCTTCTGCCTCCTGCCTCACAAGCACAACGACCTGAGTTTGATCCCCGGTACAAAACAAAACAAAACAAAAAAACTTGCTTGCGTCCTTGTGAGAAAAACTGAAGCCAGTATTTTCTGATTGGTCCCAGGGTCATGGCTTTGGGAATTGTTCTGTGTACATGGCCTAGAACTCCATGATTGACAAATTTTACTTACTTATCTATTCAGTTTACTATACTCTAATCTCCTGCTCATTTCTCTGAGCACCCACATTCTACTCTTTTTTATGTTATTTGTTTGTTTGTTTTTTTGTGTGTTTTGTTTGTTTGTTTGTTTTTGAGGCAGGGTCTCACTATGTAGTTAATACTGAGACCTGGAACTCACTATGTATCCCAGGCTGGTCTCGAACTTACAGTGATCCTCCTGCCTCAGCCTCCCGAGTGCTGGGATTACAGGCGTGCACCACCATAAGCGGCTTCTACTCTTGAGTATGACCTGAAACCACTGTCTCATTAACCTTTCACTCGTCTCTTCCTGACGTATCCTGAAAATTATTTTTCTGCAGTGGTAGTCAGGGAACATACAATCTACAACCTTATACCACAAAAGCAGGATAGATTCCTTATTTTCAGCCTCATTGACTCTCAGACGCAGCCCTATAGCACCATGATCATGATCATGTAATTCATTTGTCTCATTGAATCTTTGAAATTGCCATTTTTCTTCATCTCTTTGGTCAAAACATTAAAGTTAAATGACAATTTAGTAATAATAAAACATGCACTGTCTTGTAATCAGTTACAAAATATGTACCATCTTGACATGTATATATATATATACATATATACATTAATAAATGCAGATGTTATATAGGTATATTCAAACTGATACATTATAGAATTTGTAAATGGGGGGGAGGGGGTGAAGGGAGGGCAGGGACAAGGGGAAAAAATGAGAACCAAGTCCTGTCATGTAGAGGTACAAGATCCCAATAATGAATGCAACTGTACTGTTTACCTAAAATGTACCAATAAACTCAATAAAAATGAATTTGCAGAATTATTATAAAGATATTCATTGCAAATAAAAACACTACTTAGGATAGTTAAATGTGATTATCTTTTGACTGCCTTGGTAGCTCTAGGAGATTATGAAGCACACTTGTGGTACGTCTGGGTGAATCAGAGAGGTGTGACCTCTGTTTTATCTCTGGTACCTTACCACTTAATCTCTTGTAGCATTCTTTCCCCTTCTGTGCTTCCTGGCCACCACTTCCTTCTATCATGATGTTTTATCTTGGTAGCCTGTTCTGGAATCCCCAGAGCGATAAGCCACCTATGCTTCTCCTTTTTAAGTAGTGGCTGTCAAATATTTGGTCCCTACAACAGAAAAGCTGATGAACACACAAATGAAAACGTTTCCTGGTTAAATTACCAAAATATCTTATCAATTCTGTATTATAAAAAATAATTCTTTGACAAGAACTAAACTTTTACATATTTTTTCCTATATCACTACTAAGCTAGATCAAGAGCCATAAATATCATCCAGATTTTTAAATTTAATTCAAAGCATCTTAGAAACGTAATTCAAATAGGGACATAATTCTATCACCATTATATATTAATTAACAGGAATCCTGAAGTATCATCGTTTCACATATATATGAAAATCTGTATTATTTTAAACAAAAACTGAAACATTAAAATGAGTAAAAATTTAATTCTTTAAGAGAAAGTCAAAAAAATGTGTAATACAAAAAAAATATGTTGTAGGAAGGGAAATTTAAGAATAAACGATGTGGATTTTCCTTAAATTAAAGCTAGCCAGAGTTAGCAAACTATTAAAATTTTCGATTTTTGTTCCATGAATTTCTTAAAGGAATCAGGAACACTCTGGGATAATTGAACAGTACAGAAAGGTCACAATCTATGTTTTTTGTTCCTGAAAAAGCTGAAGCAGAAATAAATAATTTTGTGTATAAGCCAACTTTGCACATATCTTTCATGACTATAGCTTTTTTTTAAAATTCACTAACAAGTTTACCTGAATGTGTTAGTGAACAAAACAAGAAGAGCAGCATTAGCAGCAGGTAATATTAAATAATTCATTTTCTAATATATTACTTTACTTAGATTCAAAGAATAAATACAGAAGTATAGGACAGATGAGTTGTGAATTCCTGACAGTTTAAGCTAAAAAGACCTGAAATTAAAGTGGACTACAAGTAGAAAATAAGGCAGTAGCACGACAGAGACGTGAGAAAGTCAGCTTTGATTTGGAATTAATACAACTGCAGTGTCCATATTAAAGTAGAGGAGGAAAGAAGCACTAGTACAGTAGTCGTTAGCCTTCCTCAGGTAATGCACATATAGTGAGATCAACTCTGGTGACCTCAAGCTAAATGAAAACCTAACATAGTTAACTGGGTATTGTGTATTTATCTTTGACCAAAGTAAATGAAAGAAATTATTTTTAAGCAATTAAAGATAGGGATTGGAAGGATTATCTTCAATTATTGAGAATGACATTTTATAACGACTTTTTCATTCTTCCATTAATCCAAATATTTGTTGGTTGTTGAATATCTGATGGTTACTGTAGATGAAGAAATTTTAGTCTTCAAAGATCACACTTTCATACACTATTGGCAATCCAACCAAGTGCAGTGATGTTATGCCAGGACAGCAGAGGATGTTATAAGAGATCACCTAAATTTGTTGGTTGAATATTTAAGGAAATAAAATTTAAAGAGTCGAAAAAGTAAACTATGGACAAGTATTTAAAAATTGTGTTAATGAGAGAAATGTAGATGATGAATTGAAGAACGTCACAGAATTTTACAAAGGCTTTCAACTAGTAAAAGAAATAGTTCTATGAACACCCTAAATGTAGGCAAAGTATCACAGGTGTGTATCAAGATCTTTGAGATTACTATTTTTGTCCACATTATATCTATCTTTCCTCCTTTCATAGCTTTCCACATATGAATTATTGAAACTACAAATAATTGCTTGTTTACATTTATTAAAATCACTTTTAGCATTTAATATTTGTTATTCATAATTTCTGTGTTTTGTTCCTTTGGAAGTTTTTCTCAAGAAAATTCATTCTGGATCAGTGGTTAGAAGAGTTCAAGTCCTTAATATAATACATTTCTGATTTTTTTTATTTCTGAAGTTTTTATAGGCTGTATGAAATATTCAACTCCTAATGTGAGTTTCAGTCTTACCTAGAGTAAATTTAACAAGTAAAAGTAAAAAACCTCAGTCTTTATGTTTCTTGAATTAATCATTGAAAAATTGTACTTTTTTTCTCATTGAGTTTATTGGTACATTTTAGGTATACAGTACAGTTACATTCATCACTGGGATTTTGTACCCTTACATGACAGGTCTTGGTTCTCATTTCTTCCCCTTGTCCCTGATCTCCCTTCACCCCCTCCTCCTCTTCCTATTTACAAATACTTTATTTCCATTTTTTCATTTTCTCGTGATTTTTTCTTTACCCTTATTATCTTTCCCCTACCCTTCCCACTTCCCCTACACCTTTAGCCCTTTTCTTCCTATTTCACATGGTCAATTATATTATTAGGATCTTATGTACTATTATAGTTTTTCACACCAGGGGAACTATTCGGTATTTACACATATGTGACTTTATACTGGCACAGTTTGTAATAGCTAAAATTTGGAAACAGCCCATTTGCCCATCAGTTGGAGACTGGATAAAGAAGATGTGGTTTTTCTAAAGAATGAGAAATTAGAGTTATTCATAGGAAAATGGATACACATTGAGGATATGCTCCTAAATGAAAAATTGTACTGTTTTGAGCATACAAGTTTGACTTTTCGTCTCTAAAATTTATTATACAGTGTATACATAAGCAGAAACTACACAAGTCTACAGCTTTGTGATTTTTTTTAGATACTAAGGTACAAAATGATAACTTTGGTTGTATGGTAAAATAGAAAAAGATCACTCATAGAATCAGTGAAATTCAAACTTTGAAGTTTAATTATTATTATATCATGATTGTTGATTTAAATTTGACAAGTTTATGATAACATTATGATGCCAAAATTATTAGAAACTGTATAAAATATACATGGGAGTTTTCTGCACTATCTGTAAACTTGTGCAAATAGAAAATTAGCCAAAAATTTATTAGAACAAACATTTGTGCAAATTAGTACCAAGAAAATAGAATATCAAAACACCCATGGGATGATGCTTTGTGTTCCCTCCGAGTCACTGATCACTGAAATCTTATCACATGAATTTGACATGATTTCTAAATTCTTTGTAAATGGAAATTTTAAAAAGCATTCTTTTTCTGAAGAAAGTTACATCATATTAATTTAAAAATCAGTGAGAAAAATAAATCACATATGTGGATATTATTAAAATAAAAATTAGTAAGAATAATAATGATCATTTTAATCAGTAATAATAGCACTCTCATGTAAACTGAGATTTTTTTCTGACCTCATCCATTCAATATTAATATTTCTATTGTATTATGGATCTCAAAAATGAAAATAAGCCAGATACGTATGCCTATATACATTCTTTTTTGGGGGTCAGTTTTGCTCTGTAGTTCCAGCAGGCCTTGAACTCACTATATAGCCCAAGCTGGCCTCAAACTCCTGCACCAAGCTGCCAAGTAGTGGGATCATTGGCATGCACCACCTTTTTATAAGTAATTTTTATAAGTTTTAATATAAGTTCCCACTGAAATTTCAGTACTTGTATTTACATATACTTATGTATAAAACTTTATACTCTGGGGAGAAAAAAATGGCTGGTTCAAACAGGCAACACAAATTCATGATGTTTTTGCTAATAATAAATCAATTCTGGGACTAGATTTTCACAATGATCACAGGAAATTCTTGGGTTAATTAATTCAGTCACAGAAGAATTAAAAAACAAGAATTAATTATATCCTAATTTTGAGAGCATCAAATACAGTTTCAGATCAGATGATCAGAAATGCATGTGTATATATTTTCCAATTTGAAGAGTTATTCAAGTAATCTTGTCAGTTTTTATACACAATAGCTTTCTTAACATTTTTCTTCACATACAATAGAAATGAGAACACATTTTGAAAATTTCTTTAACATAGACTTCTTATTTTAAAATATTCAATGAATGACCGGGTGTAGTCATATGGCCACTGTGAAAATTCTAGAATTCTACATTCATTTCAATCCAAAATACGGAAATAAATAAATAAATAAATAAATAAATAAATAAATAAATAAAGGAGTGCATCTGAGAAAACTAATAAAGTGATGCTGTTAAAAAGCATTTTAAAAAGATCTCTTATTTCTATTACACACTTTTCCTTCATAATTTTTTCTAGTTTGGTTTTCTCATATAAAAGAAACTATGTGGTATTTAAAATTGTGTTCTGATTTACTTCATTTAATATTATGGCCTTGAGCTCCATCCATTTGCCTATAAATACCTCATATTGGTCATTATTTATGGCAGAATAGTATTATTTTGTATATTAAGTATCTCATTTTCTCCATTCAGCTACTGACAGGTATAAAAACTGTTTCCAAAATTTAGCCATTATAAATTACTGCTATATGGTTAAATCGTATAACTGTAGGGATAGGGGAGGGAAACAAAAGGGATTTGATAAAAGACAGAATTTAAAAAATGGAAACATGAAAACAGACGTTTTGCCAGTGAGGAGAAGAATGGGGGAATCCTGCCATGTTGGTGGATGCCTGTAGTCCAAGAACTTGGGAGGCTGAGGCAGGAGGATTGCCTTGAGTTTAAGGCCAGCCTTGGGTACAAAGTGAGTTCAGGTCCAGTCCAGCCTTAACTAATAGTAAACCACGAAAAAAAGAAAGAAAGAAAGAAAGAAAGAAAGAAAGAAAGAAAGAAAGAAAGAAAGAAAGAAAGAAAGAAAGAAAGAAAGAAAGAAAGAAAGAAAGAAGGAAGGAAAGAAAGAAAGACAGGAAGGGAGGAAGGGAGGAAGGAAACAATTTAATATGCTAGAGATATATTTCTGTAAATTTATTTTGGAGAAAGTAAACCAACATATACAGAGAAAAAGCAAGTGAGCTAACTAATAATGTCTACAAAATAATAATACATGGTGATAGCATAGTGATCTTTATAATATTTCTAGAGTAGCTAGCATAAAAACAAGGTTGGGGTTTAAGAGTTTTTTGTAGTTTTATCATTCACAGAATGTGTGTACATTTAAATGCGAAAGGATAGGCTTATTACTTTGTGACTTATTTTAAATTATAATGTGTAAATTGTTGTGAGAAAGAAAAGCACAATGCATGTACCTGAGCAATATTCAAGAAACCCACAGAATATAAAAATCACAATGACAAAATCTCAGTTTATTCTTGTTTTATTTATATGTCAGTCAACCTTATATCACATACGCTAACAAGTAAATTTACTGAATGAATCTGTCCTTTATCAAAATTGACATATCTCAAAAATACTTTTCTCCAATGTGATCAGCTTGCAGAAGAGAAATGCATTATGTTTATGAAGTTTTCAAATGTGCTTCTACATAAGTTGTTTACAAAAATATGTAAATACTGATGGCAGAAATGCATAGAAATATCTGAAAAGCAATGTGAAAAACACAAATGGAAGAGAAACCAAAGATTTTCAACTGTTTGAAATAAATCAGTGGTTTTAAAAAGAAGTATCTGAGGGAAATATTTCTAATAAAATAGCTAGAGGTAATAAAATGTAATATGAGTATTTGACACTTTTATTATATTTTTCTATATATTAGATAATTAATCTTAAAATTAATGAAATGCAGCAAGTTAATGTTTAAATTAGTAGTAATGAACAAAAGTAAAAGAAGGAAGATTAGTAATTAAATACACATAAATAAACAATAATGTTTACTAAACAAAGCCTATGAAAAAATTTCAGGCACTCAAGTTTTCAATTTCAAAATAGAAAATATTCAATTATCTATAGAATATTTAAATGATTTTTGAAAGCAGTAAATAGAGGCAGGGTTCTGGAGTTAGACAAGTTTCACATTCTTGAGATATTGATGAAATATTTACTTGGAAAGTGCACACAATAGAAATGAACTATAATTTCAATAATTATGAGTAATGAATTACTTTAACATTTTTAATAAAATACATTTTTCTCTTACTCAATTCATTTCAAGTAGATTAGATTGCAAAAACTAAAAAAAACATATTTTTAAAAATTCCACTCTAATCTTTATATTTCTATATACTATATAGAGTATAGTATTTGTAGAAAATATCGTAAGATGCAGAGTAGTCTAAAAAATTACAAAGTAACTACCTATAAAAAAGACTATAAAATTTGTAATCATGTTTTCCTGTAAAATATATAATGAGACATTTATTTCCAGTTCATTGACAAATACTGCATTGTTTACATAGAATCACATAGCTCTTTTTGTTTAATACCTAAGAAATATTTCCCAGAAAAACACATTTATATATATATATTACTACTTTAGATTTTAAAACATCCACCACTCCAGTCTTATGTTATCCTTTCATATTGTGTATGTAGCTTCTGGATTCACAATTTGAAATACTTGCAGAGTGGAGATACAAAAGGAAAACTTTATCTGAATATTGGATATAATCTAAGATAATGACTTTACCAAAGATTATGTGCTCTAAATAATTTGAGATATCTGGAAAAATTCAACAATTTCATTAATACATTTCTATTTGTATTTTATGATTTTGTCCCTCATTGTAACAGCCTTTGTTCATAAACCAAGCTTATCCAAACTTTTAATTTCTGGAGATCCATTTTAAGTTTCAGTATACTTCTGAAATGCTTACAAACTGATGTATCTCATTTACTGTCATAGAAATCTGATGTAAATATATAAGTTCATTATTTGATACTCAAATATATGATTGCAAATGCATTAAACATTTACTAAATTATTTTATGTTTTGCTCTAGGATTTAGAAGATGCATCATTATCATATTAAATTAGCCCTCTGGAAGTAATAAAGAACATCAAAGCAGTGTTATGCTTTCATTTGTATCCTCTTAACTAATTTACTATGTTTGTGCAACTTGCTTCTACATACATTATAAGCTCCATTAATCTTTTTTTTTCTCTAATCTGGCATGCTTTATTTAAATGAATTAGGTACCTGATAGATATGTAACAAAATTTCACAATAATTCAGTCTTAACAAATGAAAGGCCAGGAATTTGGCTCAGTGATTTTGCTGCCTGCTTCAAAAGCACAAGGGCCAGAGTTTGATTACTGCTATCAAACAAACAAACAAAAAAAGCATATCATTTTGTAAGCTTCTGTGTTTTAAGAATGTGGTGTGGATTAGCTGTATCTTCTATCCCCCAACACACATACCTGACTAAAAGGCTACAATCCAGGAAATATTCATGGGTGACGTATGTCTGCCTGTTAGACTGAGGAAGGCTTGACTCCCTCCAACCTTGTGTGGTTGATGGAAGAATTCAGTCCCTCAAAGCTTTTTGCATTCAGGGCTTCATTTCTCATGCCCCCCTGCCAAGGGCCATTTTTCTCTTTGACACATGTGCTTTCCATTATGGAATTCCTCTTTATCAAACTGCAGCTGTGGTAGTGCCATAGAATCTGCTAGCATAAAGAAATTAATGTTCATAGATCACCTATGCACTACAAGGACTTTAATTTTAAAGTCTCTACTCATTATAAAAAAGCCAATAGTTTGCCTACACTGAAGAGGAGAGAAATTATAGAAAAGTATGAATACCTGGATAGATGCTTAGGAGAGTGGTACTAGAATCATATTTTATATTTATTTGGACATTATAATTTCTAAAGATATCCAATATCTTATGGAGATGTAATTTTCTATTTGCTATTGTTTTCATTTCAACAGAATAATTTTCTATGATATTTCTTAGTGTTGTTTTGCTGATTTTTTTTTATTTTATCCCAGGATTTTTATTTCACAACCATTTTAAACACATCTTCACTGATTCAAGGCTGAAGACATCAACAAAAGAAAAACAGACTTCAAACTTATATCATATTTCATAGTCACGGGTTGTGGGACAGTTGTCATACCTTGCTGGATTCCAAGGACTCATGAGTTGATGAGTTGATAAATTTTAAATTTTGATAAATCTAATTTTGCTTCTACCATATAAACTGATGACATTAGAGTAATAAAGTGCACAATTCTTTAGCTGAGATGTGTAACTTAAGTGACATGATCAATCAGCATCCTATGTTCTTGTCTACTAACAAAATTTTAAGTTTTCTGTAAACTTCTATCTTTTTCTTTTTTCTCTCTAATTTATCAAAACAGACACTCAGACCTTCAGACACCATTTCAGAAGCATTTACTTGGGCAGATAGAAATAGCTATCTTTTCTGGGGTGGGCTCCTACATTTTGGCTCTAATAGATTTTTTGTTCTCACACTTGACGTGAGCCAACAGGACTTTTGCTTTTACAGAACAGTAAGACTTTGGTTTGTTTTGATTTTTGTTTCTTTTTCAGTCATCTTTTCAACATATATATGTGTGTTACCCTGAAGTACTTGAAACTGGTTTCAGTGGGACTTTTAAAATTCTTGTCTTCTAGCTCCATTACCACTGCAACTTCTGCTACTGTTTGTATCGCACATTATTTTCTTAATTGTAGGTCATATTCTTCTGCTTTTTGCATGACCAGTGTTTGTTGCTGTTGTTTGCTATTTTTGGGGTGGTTGTTATTACATCTTGGACACCGTGAATATCGCATTTTTCTGTACATAAAGTTTATTGCTCCTCTTTTTAGTCTTTGTTTGAAAGGTGTTTATATTGCTTTTATATTAGTTTAATCTCCCCAAAACTTATCTTTATGAGATTATTTTTAAAGAATGGAACTATATTATAGTTCACCCCCTGGGTAATTCAGTCCTACTGCTAAGATATATCAACCTCTGTAGTCTTTACTGTGTGCCTCAAATGGTCGCGGTCACAGATGAAATGTCCCTACTTTGTAATTCCTGGGAATGCAATTTAAACTACCTAGTTGTTTTTCTGACCACCTCATAAATTTCAGTTTATATCCTGAGAACATAGAACTCACAAATATTCGAATGGATCCCAGTAAAGGCTTCTGAAACCTTTATCTGCATAAAACCTGAAATCTTATCTACAACTTCCTTTTGCTTTGTTTTCTGTATATTTCTATCTCTGCTACTTCATCTCATTAAATTTGTCAGTTTTCCTTTCCCTTTGACTTCATTATATATTTTTCTAAAGTAGGAAGCTGAATTAATATAGGATTCACCTTTTCTTCTCTTGTCTCATAATTAAAATGTCTGTACTTTTATATATTCTCAAATATTTTCATATAGTTTTTTTCTTGAATACAGAATAGTTTTATTCTTGTTCATACTGAGCAAATATCTCAATATTAAATTTGAAAATGTCTGTGAATATGCTTGTGTGAATGACATTGAATTATTTTAGATATTTAAAGGTGTGTATATATTTTATGTAAGGAAAGAAGACATTCCCCCAAAATTTAGTGCTATTAATGAGTAACTATTTCTTACAGCACATTCCATGACTGGAATAGATCAACTTGAGTATCTTTGTAGGTGGAAGTGAATTATTTTTATATTTGTCCTAAAATTGTATTTATAGAGTTAATTTTAATGAAAAAACTATTATGTTAAATAAAATTTTGAGACCTTTAAATATTTTTAATTGGAAAGACTTAAATTAACATCATAAAAGCAAGGAAAATAATTTACATAAATGAGGAATATGGATTATTTGTGCTGCTCAATTTTTTTTTTTTTTTTTTTTTTTTTTTTGTACCAGGGATTGAACTCTGGACTTTGCACTTGTGAGGCAGGCAGGGGAACCACTGAGCACAATACCCAAACCTTGTGTTGTTCAAATTTAATGCCTTAGTATTGGGAATTTTTATAAATCATTTTATTGTAATGGGTGTATTTACATTTTCCACTGTTTATGCAAGCAATTTATTTAAAAGATTCCAAAGATAAGAACTACCTTGGTAAGGAAGGAAGAAAATGAATTCTAAAAATTATCATTAAGTAGGCTGTAATTCTGGGTGAGCCAATGAAACTATACTTCAGAACTCTATCTTTGACTTATGTAGCCTCTTGTTATCCCTCAGAATGTGCCCTTGTTGCTACAGCATTTTTGCAATTTGTGAGACAATGGAAGCATCCAAACTGGAACCTCCAGAACAATGAAAAGAATTTCAAGTAATATAAAAGTGAGTGAGATTCTTCACAAATCTAATTGTATCCCAGCCTTATCAGATGTTGTGATTGGAGTTGTGTATTTCTGACTGAAGCACTGTAAAAGCTCACCCTTGCCAAAGTATTTTGATGTACAGTGATTTAGCATTTCTTTGTAAATTGATGAACGGTATTATTCATATATAATTCACTCTAATATCTGCCTGTTCCCTTACTGAAATGGTTCAATTGCAGCCCTTATGGAACTGTCTCATATTTGTTTAAACTAAAATTCGTTTCTGTCTAATGATACCCAATCTGGTCAGAAAAAGTACACAGATATAAACAAGAGGGCTAAATGAGACCCGTTCACAAATTATGATAAAATAATATTCAAAATGAAACTGTAAAACATTAATGCTAATTTTGAATAATTCTGCCTTACTGATGTTTTATACTAAAGATAATAATTTTGATCAAATTCACTTTCTCTACCATACAGTTTGATATAAAGCGTAAAAGTCAATATTTTTAATAATTAAAATTAAAATGTATTGAAAGTGGATAGCAAAGAAATTTGAAAACAAAAATCATTCTTTAGATAAACTGGACAAAATATTCTGACTATTTTTGCTCTAAATAAATGTATTAAAAGTTTCTTTATATTTTATGAATAATTAGTAACATTTCTCCAAGATAAAAGAGCAGCATTGATTCTATACCTATTTTACTAATGGAATTGAAATTCAAATGATTCCATATTTGTACATGAATGTGTGTATATGAGACCCAATACACAAGTATAGGACAAAGTAACTGGTATAAACTGAATTTTATTTTCTCAAAATTCATATGAAAAAGCACTAAATCTTATTACCTTAGAATGTGACTGTATTAGGAGGCAGAGACTTTAAGAAGGTAATTAAATTAAATAGAGACATTAGAGTAGACTAGCCAATCTGAGTGATTACTTATAAAAAGTGGAGATTAGACTTGGAGCCAATTTGTCTGATGCACTTATAAAAAGTAGAGATTAGACACATAGTTTGACTCCAGAGGTTTGTACCCAGAGGAAAGATCCTATAAGGACATAGCCTGAAAGCAATTGTCTATAAGCAAGAAAAAATGTTTCAGAAGGAACAGATCCTCCAATACTTTCCTCTTGTACTTTTTGCATTTAAAAATGTGAAAACAAATTTTGATGAAACAATCCAGGCTTTGGTATTTTGTTATACCCTAGAAAAAATGATGCAGCCTCTATATTTAAATATCCCATAATTTGTTCATAATCATTTTACATAGCTTTGATTAAACACTAATTTATTTGTGTACATTCTATGGGAAAGAATCATTCTAATATTATTTCTGGCTTCTGTATTTCATTTTTACTAGGATATGATTTCTAAACTTAATCAATATACAGGGTTTTACTTTTTTAACATTGTTTTTGCTTATGTTAGAAAATAATCCATTCTGAATTCCTTTCTCTTGGCAGAAAATATGTTGTAACACTAACAGTTTTATTATATTTGAATTCAATTAAAATACAAGAAACACATTTAACCTTCTTTGTTGTGTAGTTTAAACTCTTTTTGATGTTAATATTCATTTCTGGAAGGCAGATATATGCAATCTCCTGGGCAGCTGACTGTATCTACCCACCTTTTGAGCTATCTAATAGCTTTTACCAGCTGGTAGACAACCTAGAGATTTATTTCTCAAGAATATGTTAACATAGCACTAATATATGATTTACAATAGTTACCATGAATAATCCTATAATTTGTGGATTCTAAAATATAGCTGGAAAGCAGAAGTTTGTCACATATCCATCCCTGTTCTTTTTCTACTGGCTGATCAACAATGTAGTAAAATTCCTTAACACTACATTGCTTCCTCTTTATCTTAGTTAATGTTCTCTCATTGCTGAGACAGATACCCAAAGTTAGAGGGGAAAGGGTTTATTTGGCTTGCAGTTTGTAGAGGTTTCAGTCCATAATTGGCTGGTTCCAAGGCTGGGATGGCAAACAGGCATCACAGATGAGAAGCAATATGCCCTGCACAAAGTAGCAAAGGCAGAAAAAGAGTTGAATAGAATCTTTCTGCCCTTTTCGTTTTATTTTATTCAGATTACTGGAATTAGGGTAGTCCCAAACCAATCACTCAAGTGTAGTGCTTTAGTAATATCAGGTCCTTAATCCCAGCATCACATATTCCAGATTCAACTACTCAGAAAAGAGAATCCCACCTCATCTGCATGAGGCTTTGGGGGAACATCTAAACAGAAACCATGACACTCTTATACAATGTATGATGCTTCCTATATTGGCACTTACTTGTTGCTCCTAAATCAACTATGGCATATTTGCTAGATCACATAATTTAACATCAACATTTGAATAGGTCTGGTGTCCCCCAAGGAAAAAAGGTGCAGTCATGTCTATTAATAGTTTATAATATTAATCGTATATTATATGATTTATTTCGCTTTGAGGGCAGATAAATTACATTGGATAAGAAATACTCTTCAAATGAATACTTTTTAAAAATTAAGTCTTTTAATATTATACACTGATTACAGCTGTAGTAATGTCTTTTAATCCTATAAACTAAAAGGATGAATTTTTTTTTTTTTTTGAGTGGTGGTTGTATGGAAATGGAAGAGATGTGAAAAAAAAAAATCTAGAGTTTTAAGTGAAATTGCTCCCTCCTCACTCTTACAATAAAGTTGCTAAGAGGCTTTAGAATATTACATAGATAAATCTTGTCAATAAAATTTGGAGAATCCTGGCCTGGTGAGACCTGCCTATAATCCCAGCACTTGGGAGACTAGGCAGCAGGATAACCTGGAGTTCTAGGCCAGCTTAGCCTACATAGTGAGTTCAAGGCCAGCCTGAACTACATAGTAAGATCCAGTCTCTAAAAGCAAAAAAAATATATAAAATAAAATTTGGAGAAATATTTCTACATCTAGAGAATTGGTAAAGTGAATAAAGAATAACATTTGAAATAGTTACATAAGGTTCATAGAATAGAATGGAGAAGGCAGAAATTGAAAGTGTAGTGGATATCACATTGTCATCTCTACAAGGTGAGAAAAAGCTTGTGTGTCAACCATATCTTTAAAAAGTAAAGTCAAATATAATTATAATCTATCTGATTGTTAGGATCTAAATTTGGAAAGAAAAATAAGATTAATTGTTCCTTCATTTAATGTCATAATAATTGGCAACAACTGACTAAATCACTGCAACATGTGCATTTTACTAGACGTAGATGTCCCTGATTGGACATTTAAGGGCCTTTACAATGATATACACAGAAGGCATCATAGTTACATTGTATGGTCTAGTAATGTACAATGATCCTTATGAGTAGAGATGATACTGTTAGAATAAGTTTACACGATGATACGACAGTGGAGGGATTCTACAGTTTTAGTTAAATTGTGAATTGGAAAATGTCACTGGAGAAAATAATCTATAGTTGTATTCCCTAAGGAATTGAATGAATGAAATATATAATTAGTCTCTAATTGGGTATTGGATTTGTGTTAAATCTACCCTTAACCAGTATTAATTGGCTCTGCTGAATGTGAATTTGTGGAATTTCCTAATCTCTCCCTTCTAAAAAGCATTAAGCAATGCTGATATCTAGTAAGGGATCAAGAGGTCATTGGTATGATCAAAATAATAGTGAAAGTACTAGCTTTGATTCTTACTAACTTCTAATTGTCCCAGCAAGTCTGTATTCAAAGCAGATTGAACAGAGAGAGTAGGAGTGGACAACTATAGATTAAAGCGATTTGTTTACCTAGTAGTCTCAACCATACAAAGCATGGTAAACAATAAACAATAAAGTTATTGACGGTTGATTTTCATTTGTACTATACTTTATCATTGTATTTTCCCAAATGCATTTCTAAGTTCAGCTAAAATCAATATCGATGTAGGTAAAATACCTTCCAGGACATATTATTGTTTTGCCAGAGAAAAAATGGAATTCACTGTCAGTCAGTCATGATCTAGTGGGCCAAATTTAATTTGATAACTCTTAAGAGTAAGTGGGCATAGTACACGAATATATCATGATAATTGCTTCCTTAATAACAAAGCTCGAGAAGATTTAGAGACTTTAAACTCCCATAGACCAAACATAGGCAGGCTAATAAACTCAGTCATTTTTTTAAAAAATTGTCATTTATTTCTTCTTCCCTTTTCTCAATTAGTCTTGGGGCTAGGACTGAACTTAATTTGGCAGTAGGAATGTATTGTTGCATAATGTTTGATACCTACGTCACTGGATTTGAGCAGGTATAAGATAGTGCTTGGTGACAATGGATAGCAGATTGCTGCTGTCTGTTGTTATGTCAGAATTTGTTCAATCCTTCTTCTGTAGCAATGTGAGAGTGGATAGAATTTCCTTTAAGAGACAGCAATAGAACCAGGTAATCTAAAAGGAAGTGAATAGAGGGTGATGTCATGTATGTAGCAGCTGTAATGGCTCTCCTTCTTAGCTTTAGAGGAACTTCTAGCATTACCTGAGCACAACCATGCCTACCTTTGGGTAGAATGTACCCACAGGATAGTTTGATTTCATACAATACTAAGAAAATATTGTTACCTAAACCACACCTGTGGTATGATGTTTGGCACTTTGGATTGAGAAATAGTTTTTCAGGGTTAGAGTCATAATTCAGACTCCTGCCTAACATGCAAGAAGCCCTGGATTTGATCCAGAAAATAAAGCAAGAAAGGCAGAAAGGGAAGGAAGGAGTAAAGGAGGAAGGGAAGGAGAGAGGAAGGCAGGAAAATAGAGAAGGAGGGAGGGGAAGTAAACAAGGGAGGAAGGAAGAAAGGAAGGAGGAGGTGAAGGAAGGGTGAGAAAAGAAAGAGGAAGAAATGAGGAAGGAAAAGAAAATTTTGTTTTTCACACAGATTACTTTGACTTGTATCTTATTTTGATGAGAAAATCACATTTTTATATTTCAAATGATTTTATTCTATGAATTATTTTATATAAAGTGTATAATTATTCTTCTTTTAGTAGGGTGAGCTGTTGATGCCAACAAAAAATATCCAAACAAATGTTACTAAACAACCTAAAGAGAAAATCAGGAAAAAAAAAAAAAAGATAAGGTTTTCTCATCAAAATGAATGCACAAAAATGTGTATTTTCAAAAAGCTTTAAAATACTCAAAATGAAAAGATTCTTGGTTTTCCAATAATTATCGATATAACCAAATATTCAGGTAACTAAATTGAAAAATAAAATGGGAAATAGTACTTGGTGGAGTCTTTGATAATAACCCCTTCGTAGTCCCTGAATTTCATCACATGTGTCCATGTGTCTTTATCTTTCCTTCACCACAAAGACTTTAGCAGGGCATGGCTTTACACTGGGAAGCTGTGGAAGGTTGCCTTGAGTTTGAGGCCAGCCCAGGAAGTTTAGTAAGACTCTGTCTCCAAATAAAAAAAATTACAAATAATAAAACAAAAACAGGTTTAGGGATGTGTCTAATATGAAGGCCACAGATTCAATATAAAAAAAATGACAATAAATGTGTTGCAATATTAAAACATCACAAAAATAAAAAGGAATATAATTTCTTCTGTTTCAATAAAGGTACCTAAAAATGTAGAGTCATAAAAGTGATTATTTCACATACAAAAATCTATGAGTGAGCAACTGCTATAATGGCTCTAAAGGGTTCTCTAAAAATTCTAGATTTTAATTTTAGATTACACAGTTATTGTCATTTCAAAGTAAGGAGGATTGATTACCATGAAATAATTCAAAGTGAATATAAATAATGGAACGTTTATTATAAATGATATGCTGTTAATCTATAGAATAAAACAATATATGAAAGATAAGAATGTTTCCAAATGCTAGCTCCAATCTCTTAATTATCATAGTTGCGAAAAAAAATTGTTCCCATATGAGTACTCTACTTATCTGATTAATATCATAGACAAATAGAAAGTTGTGAGTATAACTGAGTTTATTCTGTTAAGAATATTTTTTACTTCTCTACATAAATAAATCTGTGATTTTAACCAGCATAGTTTACATAAATGAGATACATAGATCATTACTATTAGAAATATGGCTTTACAAAGTCAGATGCCTTTTTTAAAAGTATTTTTAAAGGAGCATTGTACACCTTAAGAGTAAGGAATATTTCCTAATGAATAAAATTGTTCATAAATTTGTTACTCATACGTTTTATTAATTTATTATTATTATCATTCTGTACAGGAAATTGTACTCAGGTCCTTGTGCTTGTGAGGCAGGCACCGGAACAACTGAGCTAAATCCCTAGACCCATACTTTTTAAAAATGCAAAAATATAATGAGTTCTTTGGCCAGGTCCATATTATGAAATTGCAAAATAAACAATATTGTTAGTTTAATAATTTAAGAAATTGTTTACGTATATGTTATAAACGTGAAAAGTTTTACAATGTGTTTGTACCATTCTACTAAAAAAAGCATGTGGTAAAATATTAGGCAAGGCATTGAGTGAGCGTGTGGATATTAGAAAATTCAGTCATGAATACTTAAACAATAACTTACTTTATAAAAATATTAAGTGTAATTCTCTATAAGCATAAATTCTGTGGAATGTGACTACTGTATTAAAATTGTCTCAATAAGATACAGGATAATAAAAAATTTAAAGTTATATTCTGATTACCTCAGAACAACTAAATTTTAAATGCAGGTAGTCACTCAGTAGTAGCAAAATTCCTCTCTATGTTAATAGTAAATTAAATGAAAGAACTGTGAAAGCTATAAATAATAATCTGTTAAAATGGCTTTAAATGTACATAGATCCTTCAAAATTGTTTTGTTAGAAGAAGATGATTGTGTCACTTTTTGTTAGGAAATGATTTATTTGACCTGTACCTCCAAAG
This sequence comes from Fukomys damarensis, assembly GCF_012274545.1. Lineage (NCBI taxonomy): Eukaryota > Metazoa > Chordata > Mammalia > Rodentia > Bathyergidae > Fukomys > Fukomys damarensis. The sequence goes on from NW_022900918.1 coordinate 6,442,390, forward strand.
GCAAACTGCGAAAGGAAATCCTTAGTAGGAGAAACATGCTTAGACTCCAAGATCCTGATTTCCACCTTGCATATCTTCTGTAACTGTAGAGATTGATTTAACGGATTCGTATTTAAATTCAAAAAACAACAAACAACATTGTGGGCTGGGGATTTAGGTTAGTGAGACTGCTGCCTGCCTGGCAAGCACACAGTCCCGAGCTCAATCCCTGGTACCAAAAACAACAACAAAAAAGTTGTCCTTCTATTATATTATCAGTTACTTAACACACATAATATTGAAAGAAGCATAGAAGCATTGGAAATATCATTATATTTCCTTCCCCTTGCTCTCCCTTGCTCTCTCCTCCTCTCTTGTTATTTTACTGCCTAAACCCCGCTTCTCTATCTCTCATTACTGAGGATCAAAACCAATATTTTAACACTGAATAAATTCCCAGATTTTTTTTTCTTTTCAAAAAATTAACTTTGAAAAACTATGCATTTACTAAATTCCCCTGGGCAGACTGAAACTTGTAGCCCACCTGCCAGAGCCTCTCAGAATGTGGGAATTACAGGTAGTGTGCCACTAAGCCCAAACTGATTATTCTTTCACATAATTTGAACTAATATTACCTTCTTAAACATTGCATTTATTACTTATCCCCCTAAGAGTTAATTGTCTCACTATTTGAACTAATCGTTCTTCCATACTCATCAATTAAGTACTCACATACATAAAAACTGTGCTTTCTTCTTAAGTTTGTGATTGAGGATTTAAGCTATGTCCTTTCCACCAAATAAGGGCATGTCATATTGATACTACGATCTATGTACAGGGATGTCAAGTTTCTAAAATAGGACTTGGCATTATTTGATGAGTGAATGAACAAAATAAGGAACTTAGTCATGTAGATATATATTGTCAAATAGATTAACTTCCAAAGACTTTCAGTTAAATATGGAAATAGATACGTACAGCTGTACTCCCTCTGGAAATAATTTCAAAATGAAAATAAAGGACTGAATACTAAAACAGTAATACATACGAAGAAAATAAAGGAAAATAAGAGTTTTGAACAAAAAACATGGATAAAAGTGTTTTAGAAGTGAAAATGTTATAGGCAGGTTTTTAATCAGAAGGTTTTTAATCAGAAGGGGAGAAAAAGAATAATATTTATTTAAAAATCAGGTGTTTACCTGAATATCTGTAAAAAAATATCATGAAAGGTCAAGATACCACATAGCCTTGACAAAATATATCTATTTAATTCGTGTGACATAGATTTTACAACAGACACCTGTAATACCAGGTACAAATGAAGGGAGGTTAAAAAATACTAGAACTAGGAATAGAGTTATCTGCACAGTGGTGGACACTGTGTCTGTTCTGTTCAGATTAGACTGGAAATTTAAACTGTAAGGAACTGTGAAAAGTAAACTGAAATTATAGAAAGAGCAATAAGGAGTAAGCAGAATGATTCCCCTTAGGTAAACGTCTACATGTGTTTCCTTTATATAGTTCAGTAATTATCTGTATGCGAGGAGCACATTTCTGTAGGGAGGTAATTCCATATTATTGTGAAGAGAGGAAGAAGACTTCTATAGGTGATATCTCTTTTTCTGGCTCCTTCCTTGAAATACTGCGTTTTACCCAGCATGGCATGAGCAGCTCCTCTCCACCACGTCCCTCTGTCATGCTGTTTTTTTCTTTGGACCTCTCTGACCCTGAACTGAAACATGAGCCAAAATGAGTTTCTTCTTCCTTAAATTGTAGGCATTGTGTGTTTTGTCGAAGCAAGGAGAAAATGACTACTACAATTGTGATGTCCTATACTTCTTTCATCCCTCTCAGTACCCTGGGAAGAAGAAATTGACAAATGATAGATACCTTGAAAAAATGACAAAAACACCTGATTTTTGATGAATGATGAAGCCCTTCCCACAATTACTACAAGAGTTATTTTGTAGCAAGCAAAGACTAGGAAGACTCCTAGCAGAGATCCTCCTTACGCTGCCTCCCAGTACCTGGAATTGTTAAAAAGCTGTGTGATCAGTGTAAACATTTTATGAATCATGATCCAAGGTTAAATATTCCCATATACCAAACTTAAACATGACTATCAAGCTTTTGTTAATTTTCCATTGTGTTAATAGCCCTTTTGCTCTATGGTATGAAGTGGAGGGTGCTGGGCATAGTGAGGATATACATGATAATAAATCTGATTTCAAATGAATTGCAACTCCATTCAAGAAAATTTTAGTTATGGTGATGAAAGAAGGTTGGCAAAATCTCTTGAAATCTGTATTAAACTTGCCAAAGCTAAAATTTCAGGTTTCTAGAAATAGACCAAAAGCAAATAGCAATTTCATAAGCTTTTATTCCAGAATATCCAAAATGCATACAGAAAGAACAGCATTGTTCCCTAGTCTTCTTAACTAAAGCTGCCCTTAGTCCGTTAGAACTATTCAGGGGTATGTTTAATCCTCAAACATTTTTATCAGCAGAAGAGGAGAAACAGATCAGGGTTAAGGTTCAGCATGTCACAGTTTTGACTGATAATTATTAAATCACTCAAGTAAAAAGAAATGGATAAAAATATTGTGCTATCCTGAAGATGTAATTCTTGCTCTACCCTAGTTGGGTCTCCTGGGTAGTAAAGGTTGTGGAGGTTTGATAAGTGGTCATGTCTTTGAATGTATTTTCTAATGTAGCTCAGTACAGAGAAAGCCCAGAGGTGCCAGAGAAATTTCTCTGATAAAATCTTAGCCTGACTATTTAACTGCACACACCCACATATATGCACATGACTGATTCTTTACAAATAACTATAAAAACTTTTAAAAAATATATAATAGCTATGCCGAAATAATAATGGGCATATGTTAACAGAGAAAGAGTGTAATGGAATCCTTATTTTAACTTCAGTTAAGTCAATTAAAATAATTTATGGTCTATTCTTAAAGTATAATTTATAATGAATACATATTTTTATCTAAACTGTTATTAAAACAATAATTATACCCTAATAACTCAAAACTGGTATATTGGAATTTGTTATAAGAAATTAAGTAAATTTAAATTTGAATATATTTCAACACATTTGAGAGATTATGGGAAGAAAAATACAGTAAACATCATATCTTGAGTGAATTATTTACATTTTTAAGTTGTTTTTAAATGATATTTTAAACTGGCTACTGGAGAAATTTTTAAGATATTTAAACTCTTAGAGGTTTAAATTATATGAAAATTGTCTTTATAAAATGAAGTCACTATAATGATCACATTCTTATTATTTCTGTACTACTATATTTTATTTTAAAAAGTTTCTTTTTGTTTAAATCTAATTTTACCAAAAATTACATTCAGCCAACTTACTCGATAAGAAACACTATACAGATTAGAACAGGCACATGTCATTAAATGAAACACTTTAAAAAGTGGTAAAACCTCAGTGGAATTAAAATTTGAATGAATAAGCACCAGATGCTATTAGTGTAGATAAAATATGTGTATTCCAGTGGAAACACTTGGGACTTCTAATTGTTCACAATAAAATTTCATTTGATTTTTTAAACCATTTTTCTTCTTTGATTTCCCATCATATGTGGTACAGTATTAATGATTTTTATTAATTAGAATTTTTTTACCTCAGGGATTTAGATCTAAATATCTGAGTTTTGCATGTAACTACATAAAAGCATTGCAGTCTTAGTTGAAGCCGTTTTCTTTGTGCAAGTTCTATTTTTAAAAACAAGGTTAAAGTAAAGGATGTACAACTTGTTTGTAAAAGATAAAATTTCATGTTTTGAAAGAACAGATTTGCTTTAAATTTCTTTAAATACATCAGAAATGTCTATCTGTCTACTTATCTATCAGTCTGTATCTGACCTCTAATATTTTCATGATACAATTCAGTATTTCTAAATCTGTATTATTATATAATTTTCAAGGAGTCAGTGAATTCACACTCTGTACAGTCAAGGTTCTGACACAGTAAAAATTACTTTACTTTTAAAACAAGATCTGGTTTTAAGAAATCAGATCTTCAATTTAAGTAGTAAGACAATATCTGACCTAGTCCTTTCATGAGCCTTGAGTGTACTTATCTCCAAAGAAGTTGCCTTCATTGCATTGAAAACTATGCTTGGGGGCTTGTCCTAGATAGATAGTCAGTACAGAATATCTTCTATCCAATAAGAAGAAATATTTTCCCCAAAAGGGGTTTATATACTTGAAATCTTAACAGTGGAGTTCATAGATGTTGACATTAATTTTCCTGGAGGTGCAGATTTCATTTTGAAAACTATGATTTTCTTTATTTAATTTTTTTTATATTTAATGGTACATGTTTTCAGTATGCAATGATGATGTCCTTGTTGTGAGTTGGTACATGCACATAGAACCTATTAATTCTTTTTTCATACCCTTCTTCTATCATCCTACTCCTGCACACTTCCCTATATCTCTTGGTCACATTCCCACTTGCAAAAATTCTATCTCACTTTTATTTATTTTTTATTCATTGAGTTTATTGGTATATTTTAGCAGTACAGTACCATTACATTCATTATTGGGATCTTGTACTGTTACATGACAGGTCTTGGTTCTCATTTTCCCCTTGTCCCTGCCCTCCCTTCACCACCTGCTCCCCTCCCCCATACCAAAACTTCATTTCCATTTTTTCATTTTCTCATTTTTTTCTTTTCCCTTATTAGCTTTTCCTTACCCTTCCCACTTTCCCTACACCTTTAGCCCCTTTCTTCCTATTTCACATTGTCAATTATATCACAAGGATCATATGTACTATTATAGTTTAGTCACACTAGAGAAACTATTCAGTATTTAGACATGTGTGACTTATTTATTTCACTTAGGTGTAAATCCTCAATATGTATCCATTTGCCTATGAATGACTCTAATTTCTCATTCTTTATGGCTGAGTAGTATTCAATTTATTAAAAAAACACATCTTCTTTATCCAGCCTCCAATTGATGGGCAAATGGGCTGTTTCAAAGTTTTAGCTATTGAAAACTGTGCTACTATAAACATAGGTGTGCATATATCACTGTGATATGATTCTTTTATTTCTTTTGCAAAGATACCCAGCAGAGGGATGGATGGGTCAAATGCAACCTCTAGTCCCAGCTCTTTCAGGTGTCTCCATATTGATTTCCATAGTGGTTGCACCAGTCTGCACTCCCACCAACATGGAGAAGGACTCCCTTCTCCCCACAACCCTGCCAACATTTGTTAGTGGTTGTTTTCATGATAGCAGCCATTCTTTGTCGGGTAAGGTGGAATCTCAGTGTTGTTTTCATCTGCACCTCTCAAATGACTGATGATGTTCAACACTTTTATATGATTATTTGCTGCTTTTACTTCTTTGTGCATCTATTAAAATGATCATATGATTTTTGTTCTTATTTTTATGTGTTCTATTACATTTATTGACTTGCATACATGGAATCATCCTTACATTTGTGTATTGATCCTTGGCCACTATGTATTATCATTTTGATGATATGTTGCCTTTTGTTTGCCAGTATCTTGGCAAACATTTGAAGTAATTTCATTTTGAACTTTAAAATATATCCATTAAATATTTACCATATATATATATATATATGTATGTATTTAATATTGGAAGTTATTCTTTAATTACTCTTCCATAGATTTGACTCTCAATATCTTGAAGTCTGGTATCCTTGCTCCTAGATTTTTCTCCATCAAATATTTATTAGAGCTTATATGATTTTTCATTTCTGTTAGTATTTCTTTTATATAGTTAGATGCATTTGTGTTTGGTGCATATATAATATTAATTCCTCTTGGATTTTTCCCTTTACAAATATGTAGTGTCCTTCTTTGACTCTCTTAATCAGGGTTGGTTTGAAATTCACTTGATCTGTGAAGAGGATAGATACTCCTGCTTCTTTTTGAGTTCCAGTAACATGAAGTATTATTTTCCACCTTTTCACTGTCAGTCTATGAGTTTCTTTTTTAATTAAGTGTGTTTCTTGTATGTAGCATATTGTTGGATCTTACTTCTTGACCCATTCTTCCAGTATGTTTCTTTTGATTGGTGAATTGAGACTATTAATATTGATGGTTAAAACTAATATGTATTGAACAAAACCTCATTTGCCCAGGAACCAGCACCAAAAAATCAATAAATGGGATGTTTTCTTAAGAAAAACTTCTGCACAGCAAGAGAAACGAACAACAGTGTGAAGAGGAAATGAACAACACTGTGGGAAAAACTTTTCACCGGTTCTTCCTCAGAGAAAGGCCTACTATCTAGAATATATTTTTAAAAACTGTAAAAAATCAGACCTCCAAAATTTAAAGACCCAATCCAAAAATGGGCAGTTGAAATGAACTGATATTTCCCAGTTAAAGAGGGAAAAGCAGCCAATAAATATATGAAAAAATGTTCAACATCACTGGTCATTTGAGAAATGCCATTGAAAACAACACTGAGATTCCACCTCATTCCAGAAAGAATGGCGGCTATCATGAAATCAACCAATCACAACTGCTGGCTGGGTTGTGAGGAAAGGGGATCCCTGCTCCACTAATGATAGGAGTGTGGACTGGAGCAAATCTATGGATATCAGTATGGAGAATCTCAAATAACTAGGATTGGAAGTCCACTTGACTCAGCTATCCCACTGCTGGTTATCTTCCCCAAAGAATTAAAAAATCATACTACAGTGAAATATGAGCACCCATGTTCATAGCAGCGCAATCCGTAACAGCTTAAACTTGGAAGCAGCCCAATTGCCCATCAGCAAGAGCCTCGATAAAGAAAATGTGGTGTTTTGTATAAAATGGAATAATACTCAGCCTTAAAGAATGAGAAACTAGAGACATTTATATATAAATGGGTGCATATTGTGGTGATACTCTTATGTGGAATAAATAGGACTCATATGTGTAAATACCAAATAGTTTCTCTAGTGTGAGAAATGGGAAGTGTAAGTAAGGTTGAAAAGGTATAATAATCAGAGATGGGAAGAAAAGGTACAAAGAGAAAGGGGAAGTGGGAGGGGTGGGGGAAAAAAGAAGGGAATGGAATTAATATAAGAAAAAGACAAAGGATAAAAGTGTAGGGGTAGTGGGAAGGGTAGGGGAAAGGAAATAGGGGAAAAGAAAAAAACATGAAAAAATGAAAATAAAATATTTCTAAATAGGGAAGGAGGAGGGGGTGAAAGGATGGCAGGGATAAGGGGAAAAATGAGAACTAAGACCTGTCATGTAAAGGTACAAGATCTCAATGATGAATGTAACTGTACTGTATGCCTAAAATGGACCAATAAACTCAATGAGAAAAGAAAAAATGGAAACAAAATATTTGTAGAAATGGAGGGTTGGAACATTGGAAGGGAGGGCAGGGGAATGGGGAAAAATAAGAACCAAGATAGATTATATAAAAGTGCTAATTTCCTGTGATGAAATGTCACTATACTGCATACCTTAAATGTATCAATAAAATTGATGTAAAAGTATTTATCAGAGTTCACATTGTGTACAGGGAAATGTACCATGAAGTGAAGATTTTAAGGAGGCTACAAGAGATGTGTTTGTGTATCCCATAAGGCAAGTAGTTTGAAATAGTCATGGGTCTATTGCAAAGGGGGGAAAGGAAAACACAATATTTATATACAATGGAACAATTTAGATGGTTTCAGCAAGTTTAAGTATGTCTTACTTTTTTTTCCTGAAGCTTTAATATGGTGATATTTTTCCCTTTCTTTTCTAAATTCTTAGTATTTTCAGTAAACTGAGAATTATAGTGTTGTAATTCTTTTCTAATTCTGTCTGTTTTTAGACCAAGTATCTTTGTCTGTATGTCATGAAATTAGAGTTCTGATAGTAAAATAAGTTGAGCTCATATAATGTGCAACCTTTTCTTATTCTTTGGAAACAACTGATAGATCATCATATGCATTTAAACACTTACTATACTCTTTATGAAATAAGGAGAAGAAAAAAATATAGTGAAAGAAAGGGTTTTAAGTTTCTATACAGTCTTTTTGCAAAACTTTCTGTACATGTCAAGTTATTTGAATGATATTTTAAGAATTATTTTTAATAAAATTTAAATTCTAAAATTACACCATGGACTGGATGAGAAAAAATATACACTCAAAAACATTTTGAAACATTTTAAAATTATTGGGCTTGAAATTAGCTTTTTGTGGACATTTGCTTCATTAAAATAAATATAAATTAAGTAATATAACTTTGCATTTTAGTATGGGAAGGCTAAATAAAAACTTGGATTCAATAAAGGTAAATAGGGAAATGAAAGTAGTCGGTGATATCATTCATATCAACATGAAAACAGATTATATTGTCCAATAAGTCTGTCTTACAAGTGCAAGAGACCTTTTCTCATCCCTCTAATCTGCTTCTTTGGCAGTTATGAATTTGATCAAAGGCTTACTTATGAAATAAAATATACGAGAACCAATATAGAGCAAATAGTAATCTATCAAATAGGATGGTATGAACTGACCTAATAAAATATTTATCAAATGCTTATAAAGCACTTAGCACATTAATGAGAGTTGGAACTTTGAGAATTCTCAAAACATGTAATTCAAAACTATATCCTTTACAGATTACGAGTGAAGTGACTTCACTTGTAGGCATGACGGCTCTTCAATAACACTAGGAAGAAGGGAGAGGGAGTCTTGTAATGAGAGGGATACTAGGATGATGAAAGCTCAAAGAAAAATTTTACAATGAAAAGAACAACTAAGTAGTTCATGCCCTCATTACTCATTCTCATTTTGGATGCATTTAATAAAAAGGTAAATATAGATTTGATGGTAAGAAAACTAAGCTGTAGATAAAAATCAAGAAAAGTTAGCACTTACATTCTTAAAAACTCAACAGTATTAAACAGGAAACTTCATAAATCTCTGTATAAACCATGATAACAAATATTAGATCATTATAGGAGATGCAACAGATTGAATACTATTAAATATCTTATTTGAAAATACTAAAGATGATTAAAAATAATGGTTATAGCTATTGTAAATTTTAGTATGTATTATGAGTTAGTGTTCTGTTTTAAATTCGTCTTTTCCTTCTTCTTGAATGCTTGATTATATTTTATGTAAAACTATACAATATATGAAGCAAAGGACCATTGAATTACTGTGTGGACTTTTTCCATATGAAAAATCTGAAACAAGAATTTGAATACTGTTTATTGGGGAGGTCCAAAAAATGACAGTTCTATAATGAGGAAACTAAAGAAGCAAACAGAAAGAAGCCAATAAAACAATATATTGTCAAAGAAGTCTTTGGAATACAACGTAGCCTCTACCCTAGAGATATCCCGCAGGAGAGCAAAGGAGATGAAATCTTTGTCCCTAAGTGAGTTCTGCTTAGGGCATTTGGAAACTGGTAGATTTCCCACCATTCCTGGCCTTCAGTGGTAATGATGGACCCGTGGGCTCTACAAAGAGAAACCCGTCAAGCAAAAAGATGTAGGTTTTGGCTTTTTGAAATGGAATTAGTGCAAAGAAAGGGGAATAAGTCTAGACAGAGCATTTGCCACTGTCTTGTTATTTCTTTCCCGAGAAGTCCACATTAAACTTTGTGAGGCTAAGGAATGGAATAAATGACTTTAATTCTGCCACCAATCACTGCCTGAGGCTAGTTTACAGTCCTTGAAAGCCTAAATATGTTTTGAAAACCCACCCAGTGACCCTGTAGCTGTCCCAAATGAGTCCAGGAGTCACTCTTTTCTAAGTCCTTCATTTTTTCTTCCAGAAATCCAATTTAAGGATTCTTGGTACTATTAGAGTTTTGAAACCGGTTCTGTTTCTCACTGACTTTCAACTTGGCGCTTTACTTCTTAGTCTATAGAGAATAATGTACAAATGTCTCCAGGGGGACACTGGTACCGTTTCAAGTGCACTTTCTGTTCTTTCCTTTAATTAGAGACACTGAATCCTCACTCTTGGCATCCTCAAACTTCATCCTTTAGCTTCCTCTCCCTTCGCTTCCCTTCCCTTCTCTTTCCTTCCCCCTATCTTTCTTCTAGACATCTCCAAAAGGATGTTCAAAGGTCTTACGGTTTTTTGATTCTGCTCAAATAGGATTCTGAGCAGCATCCTGCTGTCTAGTTTTTTAAACAAATGTTTGAAAAAGAAAAGCAAAACAGATGATTGCAAAAAAGGAAAATTAACTCACATTTATAAAATCCTCCTTTCTCTAAGGTCTAGTTATTTGCTATGACTGATGGTTGACATATTTTCCAGTCATTTTTATAGACTAAAACGCTTAGGAGCAACTGTTTCATATCTGTAGCAAAAGTGAAAGGCCATGGAGGTGAATTGAAGGTGAATTTTAAATCTTGAAATTTATCGGCTGAGTATAGAAAGAATAATAATAAGGGATCCACTGTTCTGCTTAACACTTCGATCATATACTAAGATATCAAAATGTACATTCCAATCTGTATACACTTGCCATATTCTTATATGCAGATTTGAAATGAATTTATCAAAAGAGGATGCAAAACTGTACTGTTTTTGAAATTATATGCACATAAATATATTCTTTTCTCTAAGCAACATTTCTCAAAATATGTTGAAGTCTGTATTGTCTTTGTCCAAAGTTAAAAATCAATAGAAAGACCATCTGTTGCTTCGGGATGTTTTGCTGACATATTAGCTTACATGCTTTCTCTATCAAGAGACTCCAATCAATATCAAATAGCTTTCATGGCAAATAGACAATACATCACTAACAATTTTTAAAAGTACATAATTAGAATTTTCACATTGAAAGTTGAAGCGTAACACTAACAAACAAGAATTAATTCTGATAAAATTAAAGCTGCATATACAGTTTTGCTTGTGACATTGAATTGTTAAGCCTGCTTTAGTACCTGTATTTGTTTAATTTCCATTATCATGACTCCCTAGAGTACATAGCTATTTACAGGCCTCATACACACAATATCTAAAATCAGCCTTTGTGAATGAGGTTAAGGGTAGGGCAATTGGATTTCTGCAATACTGATTCAAGGACATATAATAGGGCAATGTCTGTACATTTCAGTCTAAAAAGGATCAATATTGAGTGTCCATATATTATACTATTCTAAACTGATGAAATGCAAAATATATATGAACTTAAACAATATTCTTCATAAAATACTAGCAAAAAAAGTCTCAAGTTTTCTGTTTGACTAGTGATATTTTGAAAACTGTTTTCTTGTTATAGGAAACAATGGTAGTTTCAGAATAGGAATTTTCTTGTGTTGGTATACAGGTATCAAAAGGATGTTTGTGGTGCTATTATTTGGATAGCTAGTTGTATGATCTCTAGCTTGTCACTTAGTACTTCTCTCTCCTTAATTTCCTTCCTATGTATAAAAAAGGAACAACAGCATTTGTTGTAGATACTGCTATGCATGGATCAAAACTTCCATAAGGGCAAAGAGATATAATTAAACCTTGGCATTGCTCCTTTACAAATTAAAATACCATTAAAAATTAAGAAAGCCTTAAACAATCTCATTAATGCTGGGCTGGAAATCTATTAAGTATATTTTTTTGCTCCTAAAATCATCCCCAGAAGGTTTGCTGTGCCCCTTATTGCCAATTATATTTACTGCTATAATTGATTGTGGATGCTTGCTGGTCATTCTGTTTCAGTATGTATTCTTCATTTTAAATATCAATTCTGAAATTGGTCCTGGATTATTTCGGTAAGGTAAGAAGTTTAAACATGGACTTAGTTCAAAATCCCAGCAATCCATACCAAAAGAAATAAGAAGCATGTAGACTAAAACAGAAGATATATCCCTATTCATCTAAAGCTAACAATTATGCTAGAGTTTATTAATTTTTATTTTTACTCCTATATTACATGTAAGATACATACTTTGACACTTTGAAACATGAAATTTCTTTGAAAAGAATGCAAAAAGCTTGTATGCTTCATTCTTGAAATTTAACTTACAGAAGTATATTTTTCAAAAGCAAAATATTTACAATATTACTTTTCATACATGACACTAAATCTTTAATCAATGTTAGATTTGAAATAGATTTCTTCAGTCTTTAGTTCTTATACTTTCTTTAATAAAATGTAATATCTTAGATCTCCTTAAATTTATTTGAATCAAAATTAAAAATTGCATTTTAAGATCATATAAATATTAAAGAAAATGAAGGTTTTTTGGACAAATTTACTTAAAATTTTTTTACTGTGAATAATCTAAGAGGGGAAAAACAAGGATATGTCCAGATTAAGAGTATGTGTGTGTGTGTGTGTGTGTGTGTGTGTATACACGCACACACACATATATAATGGTTATCACTTTAACATAATAGATTTCTACTAAACGTTTAGCATACTTCATTGAATCTAAAAAATAATTTAATTTAAAATGAAATAGTGTGTATTATACCATTTTTATCATATGTGATCACTCTAGAATTTCTTTGATGTATGGATAGAATAATAAAGGAAATAAAGTCATTCAATATCAGATTTTTTGGTTCATCACTTTTCAACTCGCATAATTTCTGTGCTTTGGTATGCAATATGATTCATATTCAAGACAATTGAGAAATATTACTTGGGATTTTTTTCTTAAGGTAGTGATATTTAATTTGTTTTCTCTGTGTTCATTGTAATAGAAAACTCAGTATCTTTATTGAAAGGGTATATGTTATAAATTTTTCAGCCTCTTTATTATTATGCTATATACACATTCGCGTGCTCACAAACACATTTCCCCCCACAATCTAACAAACTGGATAGAGGTATCAAAAAATAAGCAAGTAGTTCAAGTCTGGCACTGCTTTTAGGTGCAATAAACTCTCATTATTGGATGATTTTTGTTATTTTATATTTAAAATATGCAAATAAATATCATTAATTCAATTTATTATGTAAAATATTATCCAAGTTTCAAAAGTACAAGAAAATGTAAAAGGGCACTTGACTTAGCCTATATGTCGACTTTTTTGTCTTTTAGTAGGTATAGTGTTTGAAATCCAGTATTTTTTGATAAATGGTAATGTATATTGTTATTCCTGTTCAAAATGTCTAAAAGATTTTAATCATTCAGAGATAGCAAATTTCTCTAAATCTAAAAAGTGATTAACTTGCATTAAATCAGTTTTTCTTTATATTTCCCAATGTATTTTTTTTCTCATCATAAATTATTTCTTGCCCATTTAAAATTTATCAAAACATGTACAATTTATAAGTAATGATGAATTTTATTGTCTGTGTTTCATACTGTAATTGTCCTCCTTTATTTATCCATAGGTTTTCACTTGTAGATATTCTACTTGGCTTAGAAATGTAATATTCTATATGAAGTGTATATTTTTCTCACTTAGAATATTTTCGTCCCTAGGCTACAAGCACTTAATTTTGTGTGCCTTAAGGACTTCTTCCTTGAAAAAAATTTATGTTGTTTACCCTGTCTTCATATTTTGTGTCAACTCTACATTCTTAGCATTTTATAACTATATCTTATGGTACAATATGTTGATTAAGGAGAAATGGAGTGTGGTAGGTTAAAAGCAAAATTATCTCAGATAATCTAGTTTCTTTAAGTCATTTGCTTGAAATTTCTATGTCAGATCAAAAATGCTCTTGCCTTGTAGGTAAAAATCTTGGAATATACATATTGCTCAGCTTCGATTCCTTCAAATCCAGAGGATTTGAAATGCAGAGAATGCTCTAGCATAACATCTGAAACCTATAGAAAACATTACTGTTAAACTGTAGCCCACCTACCTAATGGATTTAAGGTCACTGATTCCTGACCTTTGTACACGAAGCCTCATCCATGAATGCAGTTTCTGAGCCTGTGTTTCTGGGCCATGATTACTCATAGGTGGCTTAGAATATTTTTTTTTTCTTTTTAAGCAGAGTCGTTAGTTCATGTCCACAATAGTCTACCCTAACAACAGGTGAAATCATAGTTTTATTTAAAAGTTTTAAAAATATGATGTTTTACATCAACTTTAATGAGACCTGCTAAATCCAAATTTCCCAAGTGTAGTGGCAGCCTATCAATTATGTTGGATATCAGTAACCAGAAATATAGGAATAAATAAATAAATGTGTTGAAAGCCTTTGTTAAACAAATTTGAAGAAACATCTATACTAAAGCATTTTTTAATTTCTAACTGCAGTGTATATTTTTTAAGGGACTACTGCTAGTATTTGTCCTTTACACTTTTTTCTTTCAATCAAATATCCATACTTAGCACTGCAGTGAACTCAGCATAGTCAAGGAGAGAGGTTTCTCTATAATACTCTGCAAAATAACTTTACCTACATTATAGAAATTCCAAGCACCAATTGAGACACCAACTGCAATTCTCTCAAGCAGAAAAGAATTAAAAATTGAAAAAGGAATAAGAATAATTGAAAAAGTCACTGATTTGGAACTGAGTGTTGTCAAAAGTAAAGAGCTAGTTTGTAGCACTAACATATTCAAGGAAATGATGTTCAATTGTTTTCAGTGACAATCAGCAGGAGGAAATGGAGCACCTCATTGCAATTACTGAGTTTCTTCCAGAATCTGTTATAACATTGCCTTAGGGGAGGTGAGATAAGGAAGATTCTAGCTAAGAAGCCACATTAGTGAAAGCAGAGAAATGAGAAAGAGTTTTTCTGCTTTTTACCTGATAATTAAAGGTGTTGTATTTTGCGAGGGAGGAAGGCTGTATTTAATATTTACTATTTGTTAAATAGAATGATAATTTTTCTCAGATAAACTAGCAGAAAATATTAATTTTAACTTCAAGATAAGGGTTATATTGTTTGATATCACTTTCAACAAGAGAGGTAAAATTAAAAATAAACATTTTATATAGATGGTATGAATTTGCAGACAAATGGTTTTAAAAAGGAAAATTTAAAGATATCATAGTTATGAAGAATATATGAAAGCATTACAGGGAGGTGAGATCCAATATATTAAAAATCAACTTAATTTTGTAGTAAACTATAATAAATATGAGGAGCAGCCAACTTTTTCAGATACACAATTAGATGAGACAAATATACAGCTTTTAAATTTGAAAATCTATACTTAAATTATGCAAGGAAAATATTCCTCATCTTTAAAAATTTAGAATATGTAAGTAGACTACATGTAATTTTAAAACGATGCGATTTAGAATTCATTCTAGTTATGATTATTAATCATTATTTGGAAATAATTATTCAGAAAATGAATAACGTCGGTTAAGAGAAATGTGTTTATCTATTCATCTACTGAAGAATATTGGCAGCATATATCTTTGTTAAGAAAGGTGATTTGGAGGAGATGCTCCACATATAGTAAAAGGAAGACATTCAATAAAGCGTAACTACATATACAGTATATATGGGGCCGAGAAAAGGAGAGGGAGCATGATATCATTAACAGAAATAATCTCACCAAGAATGAACTAAAGACCTTGAGGGGTAAGTTAAGTTTGACAGATTTAGTTATTCAAATAATTATTTACAATATTGATCAAAGTATTTTTCTTATTTTCCTAACAGGACTCATTGTGTTTTCTTGGAAATATCCACATATTAGGCATTGTATAACTATGTGTGAGTAAAATGTTTCTTAAAATCATCTCTCAATGTTTTAAATGTAGTGATTGTTTCCTTGCACGATGCAATGGAAAATCTTACCAATTACTGTTCCTGTGATATTATAACCACCTACCTTTTTCTACCCATGCATTGAATATCCAAATGAGTTTAGTGGATTGTAGAATGGTATTAGTACATAGAGCATAGGGATGCTTTGGCACAATATACCATCTTTGAATTCTGAAAAGTCAAGTCTAGAATAACAAAATTATTTAGTTAAATTATATAATTACTTTTCTGTCTAAATTGCAAGCATTACACAGATATTTTTAACTTCTTTGAAACTGTCTTATAATGAAAACAAAGTCTCCTCTTTTAACTCACTTCTCCTTGTGATTGTTTTTCAAAAATCTGTGTTTTTATTGCAGCTAATATAAAGTATTAAGCTTTCTTCATCATCAGGTCTTTACTTACATTGCATTTATTTTCATTTTCTTCATGTCTTCTATAATTGTGAAAGTCTGGACTACATTTTCCTTTTTTAAGCATTACAATTTTCCTCAATTTCTATGGAATCCCAAATAATATACGTTCAATTTAAATTTTTGAATCATGTAGATATGCATATTATATGGTACTGATATAAATATATTTTAGTTTAGGTGAAATTTGTTTGCTCACCTTATATCACTCATCATATCTACATTTCCATTTCCTGTTGATAACATACAGATTATTTCCATTTTGTAACATTATAAACAATATTTCTATGAACAATTTTAGAAACTTTTAAAATTTTGCAAGTAGAAGAATTTCCCAAGGGTGTATGTTTTAGCATGGAAAAAATTCCATATTTCGCAGAGACATCTAAAATATTACACGTGTGGCTGAAACACATTTTGTAAAAAAGTTTTGTCAATGTGTATTCTCACCAAAAGATTGTTAGAATTACTTCAACAGTGTTGTCGGTGTGAAATTATTTGAATGCGATAATTTTATTTGTAAACTTGACTGGGTATAGAGATGTACAGATACTTTAATACCTGGTAAAATGTTTCTCTGGTGAATCCATGGGAGTGTTCCTGGAAAAGATGAATGTTTGAAATTAGTAGACAGGAAAAGAAATTCCAAAGTGATATTTGAGGTTTGCTTTAAATATACACACAAATGTGAAGTTAACCTGGTACTTCCCACTGAGCTACATCCCAAGTCTTTTTTTTTTTTAACTTTATTTTTTTTTCAGCTTTAATTGAGTTTATTGGTACATTTTAGGGATACAGTACAGTTACATTCATTGTTGGGATCTTGTACCTATACATGACAAGTCTTGATTCTCATTTTTTCCCCTTACCCCTGCACTCCCTTTTTTTATATTATTATTTTATTTATTTAGAAGTAGAGTCTCGCTAAGTTGTTCAGTATCCCATTCTAGAGTTGAACTTTCAAGTTTCTTCCCTCAGCCTCTCAGATTGCTGAGATTATAGTTGCGCACCATATCTGGCAAGAAGGTAATTTTTATCTAAAGTATACACAACTCACTTCAGTTATTTTAATTGAGATAAAATACAAGTCTCACAAGATTTTACATCTTAACCATTTTAAAATTTACTGTTCATTGGTATTAAATATATTCATATATTATTTTAAAACTTTATTTAGGATTCAGATATATTACTTTGTGGCTGAAGTTGCAAATTTTATTGATTTGTTCCAGGTATTCCCCTTGTTGGTATCTTCCCAAAAGAATTAAAAGCATCGTACAACAGTGGTATATGCACACCTATGTTTATAGCAGTACAGTTCATAATAGCTAAAACTTGGCAACAACCCAAATATGAATCTACTGACAGATTTTTTATACAATGGAGTACTATTCTGCTATAAAGAAAGACAAGACTAAGACATTTCTAGCTAAATGGATGCACATTGGTACCATACTCTTAAGTGAGATAAATGAGACACATGCATTATGTTTAAATAGTACATTTTGTTTCTGCAGTGAGAAAAATATATAAGGATCAAAATGTTTTAGTAGGTATTGGGAAATGGGAGGAAAATGTTCAAATGATAAAGGGAACAAGGGAGTGGAGAAGAAAATCAAATAAAGCACAAGTAAAAAAAGAGAATAGAAGAAAAAATGAAAACAAAGCTTTTGTAAATAAGAAGAAGAAGAGTGGTTGAAGGGAGTGAAGGGGAATGGGAAATAAAAAAGCAAGATAGATCATGTACAGGGGTAAATTCCCTATGATGAATGTTAATCTAAAATGTAGCAATAAACATTTTGTCTCAAAAATAAATAAATAAATGTCTGTCCCACCAACATTGTGTTTGTGTGTGTTAGTGAGTACAAAATCCCTCTATTTCAGGTAAAATAAGTTTTTTCTTTTACTTTTCCTTTTTTTTTTTTTTTTTTTTTTTTTTTTTTTGTACCAGGGATCAAACTCGGGTCCTTGCCCTTGCAAGGCAGATGGCAGCCTCAGTGAGCTAAATACCTGGCCCTAAAATCTCTCTATTTCAAAATAGCAAGGTTTACTAGATCTGGTTCAAATTTTTTCATACCATTCAGACCTTGTCCAGTTGAATTTTGTAAAACTATTCTTTTTTTGCTATTTAAATATTTTTTTCTAAATATCATTAAGTCAGTCTAAAATTTAATTGTGTATTTTATGAATTACATCACCTATTCTTTTTTCCAAATGAATGATCCATTCTATGAGTGCCACTTTCTTTCCTTCATCCTCTGTATACAAACCTATTCATTCATTTAAAATTTCTTGAAGTGCTGGTCTGTTTCTAATGCTTACTTTGTGTTACATTGATCTATTTTTCTACCAGTGTTCAAACCATGATAGCTGAATACTTAAGAAGCATTACAATTACTATAACTAAAATTTGTTATACTATTTTCTGAAAAAATATTATTCATTATTTTCTATGATTTTTTCATTTTTTATTATATGCCTTTAATTCAAATTAGAGTATGTGCAACTGCACTACTATTAACTGCATTGGTTATGTCTATCAAAATGCTATTTTAATTTTTGTCATGGTTGTTATATTCTATTCACTAATTGTTTTCATTTTACTAATTTAAACCTCTGCTAGGACTAATTTATCATATTTAATAAGTCCATTCATTGAGCATATAATTCGGTTTTGCTACTTCTGTTTATTTTCTATATTTGACAATTTCAATGCTCATAATCTTTACTGTCCCTGGGGATAAACTTTCTTTTTGAAGGATATTAATTATTTTCTTTTCTTTAAAGTAGTTTTGGGGATTGAATTCGGGACCATCATATTGAATTACATTGCTAAACCTTTTTATTTAGTTATGCTTTAAATTTTTAGATAGGATTTTCCTAAACCATTCATTCACATATGACTTAAATTTGTGATCCTCATACTTCAGCCCTCCAATGCCTGGTTTTATGGGTGTGTGCCTTGCTAGATATTTTTTCCTTAAAACTAGTAGAATTTGGTTAAAATTTAGGGTTTTCATCCAGGGATTTAGCTCAGTGGTTCCACCACCTGCCTCGTAAGTGCAAGGTCCTGAGTTCAATCCCCACTACCAAAAAAAAAAAAAAAAAAAAAAAAAAAATAACAAAAAAAAAAAAAAAAAAAAAAAAAAGTATAATTTAGGGTTTCTGTTCAACAGAGTCCAATCAACCTTTACTTTTAGGGTTTTAACTATGAAGTTTGTTACTTCAAACACAAATCCACATGACTAAAAATCTACATTAACCATTTTCTTCATTAAAAAATTATTAATATAGGTTGGGCAAGGTGGCGCACCCCTGTAATCCCAGCACTTGGGAGGCTGAGGCAAGAGGAAAATCGCTGTGAGTTTGAGACCAACCTGGACTACATAGTGAGTCCAGGTCAGATTCAACTACATAGTGAGACCCTGTCTCAAAAAAATAATTAAAAATTTCCAGTTAATGTGATGATAGGCAACACACTTTCTACTTTCAGAATGCATTTTTGGAGATCTTGTCTAAGCAGATATCTTGGGTAATTTTTATTAGTGCCAGAATAAAAAGTGTTAAAATCATCTTTCATTGAATAAGGCTGATCTGCAAAGCATGAATTTCCTAACATTAGTTCTTCTGTTATTTTTTCTATTATGGTTTCAACATCTCTTAATTATTTTTAATCCTTGTTCTACTAACATATAAACATAACATTTAAATATATTCATTAATTTTTTTTAAATTCCAAGTCTTGTGCTAAGATACTATATGAACCAAAGTTGACTGCACTAATCTGAAATTACAGAATACTCCAGTGTGATTTTTATGCAAAAGTAAACTTTTGCGCATAATCATCATGTTATGCTAATTAAGTGGAATAAAGTGCCTGAGGTCTACAAAAATAAATGCTACAAATTATACTACTTCTACAAGTTATTCATATATAGTAAAATATAGTGACTGGGATTTATTTATTTATTAATTGTTATTTTTATTTATTTATTTTTTATTTTTTTGTAATGGGGATCGAACTCAGGACCTTTTGCTTGTGAGGAAGGCCAAGTGTCACTGAACTAAATCTCCAGCCCATGACTTGGATTTTTCATTTGCCTGACAACTTGAATCTTCTCAATTAAATAAAAAGTAATTTGAACCAGATAAGGATGAGCATTATAAAACTCTCCTACAATTCACATGTTCAGTTTTATTTTCTTCCCAGGCAAAACTGTACTCTCCTTTTTGCCAAAGGAGAAAATGTAAGACCCCAGGCCATCTGATTTCCATCTGTTATGACTCTGCAGGATGGCCACATGCACAAAATCACAGAGCTGTACTTATAGTTGTTTGTAATTTGCTTCCATGGTTGTGGGACCTGATCTTGGTAATGTAGGCTGACAGACTTGAAACAGATGCAGAAGGTGGTGTTGTAATCTTATGCAAACTCTCTTAACATGGCTTTTAAGGTCTTCAACAGTTTGGATGAGGATCATGTTTAATGAGGACAGTATCTTTTACTTAGTTCTCATTACTGATGATATTAATAGCATCTAAATAGTTCTCAGCAATGCCTAGAGTGGTGGTTAGTGGAACATGTATGTGACAGAACCTTGTCTTGTTGACAAACTCAAACATTGCATCATCTTTGTGAACTGTTTTCTATGTCTCTATTCACTCTTACAATATTCTCTGACTGATTTAAAATTAGAAATTTGCAATTAAAACAATGTGTGATGATATTGCAACATATACATTAGTTATTTAAATGATGCATTTAATGCATTATTTAATTAAATAAGCCAATAAAACTTAATCTGTATTTTTCTGTAGAAGAAACTGAAGAAAATCTTCAAGACAAAAAAACAAACAAACAAACAAAGAAAAAACCTAATAAATTTATGCCCTCCCACTTCCCCTTGGTACAAAGATTTTGTTTCCATTTTTTTCCTTTTCCATATTTTGGGGAAAAAATGAGAACCAAGGTCTGTCATGTATCCCAGTGATGAATGTAACTGTACTGTATACCTAAAATGTACCAATAAACTCAATACAAAAGAAAAAACTAATAAATTTAATTAGATCCAAGGGTGAAGTGAAAGTGCAATATTGATTTTTTTGTCTGACGGATGACAATGGGTTGAAAGAAACTAGATTTTGTTTTTACCACCACTTCAACCAATTTATTAATGTGTTATGTTTTGACTTTCTCTAATTTTAATCTGATATATTCTAAAACTAATTTCAGGTAAATCTATTGTGCTTGTCTTATTAAATGTTTTAATAAAATCACAGAGGCATGTTTTTCATTGTCTAATGACTTTAGGATACAGTAAGTAATGATTTGGTCTAAGAAACAATTCAGATCATGAAATGAACTATTTAACACTTCTGACACTTCTAAATTAGAAAAATCTGTTAATTGGATTTTTGTTTGTCTATATACAAATAGAAAATATGAATCATTTCTAAGAAAATTATCTTCATTATAATCATTTTGTCCAGAAAAATAATCAATACAGTTTTTTATTTTTTGCATATTCTGAAAAGTACAGAACGTCATATGAAAAAACAAGGCTGTATTTCTCTTACATACATTTAAAATTTTGAAGATGTTCAATGACTAGAGAATATTTACTTAAATTTTGACAAACCACTTTTGAAAAGTTCTGCTAGTATCCTGCCAAAACTTTCATCAATTTTATCGATAGACATAGGGTTACAACCTGTTCTGATTCCCAGCCTATCTCGCGCTTAGTTGGGAACAGTTTATAAAGATTCAAACTACTAGAAAAGATGGGCGGAAGGGATATTTGATCATATTAATAAAGTACATTTGAGTTCTCCACACTCTCATTTTCTCTTCTCCAAAAAATGTATAATATGTCTGTGTTCAAGAATAAAGGTGGTAACAGGCAGGAGACCCCGAGTCTGTGTGAAGACCTCCTTCCTGCACTTACTTCCCTTCACTGGACTGTGTTAATGATAACTGAAAATTAGCTGCACCTGGGCCATACGTGGACCATTTTTTAGAGAAGCTTTCCGTATCATAACTAATTCCCTAGGAAACTGCTAAGGCTGCAGCAACCAATTGTCACAGACTGCATGTGTGTGTGTTTTAAACCAACAGAAGTTTATTATCTTGACTAGACAATATTCTCCAGACTAGATCCAGATATCACATTGATATACTTTAAATTTATCTTCCCCCCAAATGTCTATTTTTGACCTTAGTTACTAATATAATAGTATTAAGAGGAGCAGTCTTTAAGTGATGATGTTATAAAAGCAGAGGCTCTGTGAATGGGATTAGTGAATTTACACAAGAGCTGCAAGAGGAGCTGTTCACCTCTGGAGCCTTATGAAGATGCAACAACAAAGCACCATTTACATAGCAGAAAACAAACCGTACTTAGAACATATTTACCAGTAATTTGATCTTAGACATTTCAGTATTAAGAACTGTGAAAAATACATGTCTAGCATTTATAAATGCACTAGTCTGAAGAGTTCTGTTACGGCAGCATAAATAATCTAAGACACAGAAATTAGCAGGTCAAGTCATTCTGCAAGGTGAAGGAGAGAATCCTTCGTTGGCTCTTCCAGTTTCTTGCGGCTGTCAACAAGCTTCACCAGCTGAATTTCTCTAGTTCTGCAACTAATTTTTTTGGTACCAGTAATTGAACTCCAGACCTTGTGCTTGTGCAGCAGGTGGTGGAACCACTGAGCTAAATCCCCAGCCCTCTGCCTCTATTCTTAACATGAAACTACTTTTCAACTCATTTCTCACCTCTGTATCTTTTATCAGAAACTTACATTAGCAATGAGTTTAGGAGCTGCTAACAGATTTCAGGATGATATCATGTTAAAATCACAACTATATTACATTTGCTAAAACTATTTTTTAAAGTAAGGCCTATTCAGAATTAGTATGAGTAGGTACGTGGATATATCTTTTGGGGACCACTATTCAACTCATTATAGCACCTTCAGAAATTTTAAAAGATTATCTACTTTGTTTCTTCTTTAGTTGCACTGTCTCTCATGTCCCACATTGTTATGTATAGCATTTGTTTTTTTGCAAACCATTTATAAAAGGAATTTCATAGACATTTATATGGATTATATATATATACGATTCCATAGATATTATAAATGAGATTCATTTGTAAAGTTTAAAGTAAAGAAAATACCAAATGATCAAATGACAACAAATGCTTTAATTTATGAGAGTGGAGCGTTCAGCTAAAAATATATCAAGGTGTCAAACACTTGAACTGCAGAAACAGAGCACTGAAACCTGATATTAAAGTGGGACTCTGTTTCAGTATCAGTTGAAGGATGAACATGAAAAAACCCAGAAGTTATTGAGGCAAAGGTGGAAAAAAGGAGGGATCTATATTTCTAAGGAAGATTTCATTTGAAGAGAAGTCAGCATAACTGTTCCTAGAACAAAAATAAAGAGATAGTGATGAGAGTCTGATGGGATGCATTTCAGCAGAACAATTCAAATGTGTGTGATATGCAATGATAATTGCAGGGCATGGGGAGCTCTTTTTTGACCTGCAATTAGGAAAGATAAAACAATTTATGAGGTAAGTGAGAAAGGACTGTATCTGAAGGAGGAGAAAATATGCTCTCCTCTGAGATGAGTTAGTAAATGTCTGATGCCCAGTAGCCACATATAGATTCTGTAATGGTTTCAACTCAGCCTCATTTTAGAGGTCAGTCTGCACAAGAGGAAAGTTTGATACAGGAGAGAATTTCAGCAGTCAGAGGATTCCAGAGAAAAAGTGCAGGAGATATAGAGGTGCACATAACTGGGAAAGGGAGTAGATTCATTCTCTGAAGAACCTAAAACATCGGAAGTCTTTTTGAAATCTGCCACGCCTAGAGAAGGCATAGTGACTTCTAAAATGGTAAGTAATATAAACATTGCTTCTCTTTCAATGTTATTCATCCTCTTCCTGTTGAAAAGGAGAAGTGCAAAGGAGAGGGCCAAGGATTTAGCTCTGTGGTGGCTCTGCCTGCCTTGTAAATGCAAGGAACCGAGTTTGATCCCCAATATTAAAAAAAAAAAAGGCCACAGGAAACAGAGAAAGAATGAAGGTATGTGATGCTTTATCAGAGATCAGGTGTCAATTCTGTTAAAATCCCTCCTTGGGAAACAAGTAGACTTACAGCAAGTGAATACATTATTCTGTAACAATAGTTTTGAATAAAATAGATAAAATATGAACTTTTATTAAATCTTTCCCAATTATTTCTCCTGAGCAAGCAACAGAGGTTTAGGAGAAACAGGCCTTTCAGCTGATTACATGTGATTTTTACCTTATTGCCTTTCTTCTGTTTTTCCAAGTGCTACTTTGACTCAGAGGCTGTCTCCTTCTTCTGCCCTTTTGCCTATAGAGCAAGTAAAATAACATTTTCAACAGCAGAAGAGGCCAAAATGTAAAATCAACAAGAAAAAAAAATATAAAAAACTATAAAGATAGAGTTGAAACTTGGGCTGGGGATTTAGCTCAGTGGTGCTGCTGCCTGAATCACAAGTGCAAGGCCCTGAGTCAGATCCCTGGTATCCTGCAAAAACACCACACACACACAGACACACACACACAAACATGCATATATATAGCTTGAAGCTTGAAATAACATATTTTCTATAACAGATGAAAATGTGTGAGATCCAGAAAATAAGCTATGAAAATGAGAAAGAATAAAATATTTATTGTAACTTTCAATCACTTTTCTAATTTTTATGTAAATATTTTTAAACTTTTTTCCAATCATTTCCAGGTATTCATCTCAAAAAATATTGTTTTTTCTTTCTTTCTTTCTTTTTTTTTTATTGTACCAGGGATCAAACTCGGGTCCTTGCACTTGCAAAGCAGGCAGTGGAACCACTGAGCTAAATCCCCAGCCCTCAAAGAATATTAATATGGGGACTACTCCATGAACTAAAAGCAAAAATAACTGACTACATTATCCAATCACTAAAAGGGCAAAAAATGTGAACATACACTTTACAAAAGAGGAAATTCAGGTGGTCTCAATATTTTTAAAAATGCTCAGTATCTTTAGTCATCATCATGGTAATGCAAATGATAACTCACTGAGATTTTCATTTCAACTCAGTCAGAATAGCTATTATTAAGCCAGGTGTGGTGGCACATGCCTGTAATCCCAACACTCAGGTGGCTGAGGCAGGAGGATCGCTGTGAGTTTGAGAACAGTCTGGTCTACATAGTGAGTTCCAGGTCAGTCTCACCTACATAGTGAGTCCCTCTCTCAAAAAAACAAAGCAAACAAACAAACAAACAAAACAATGGCTATTATTAAAAAAATTAAAATGATGGTACAGATGTGAAAAAAAGGGAACAATTATGCACTCCTGATGTGTAATATATATATATATAAATATATATATTTTTATAGGAAAGCTATACCACTTTTGGAAATACGTTTAAAGAAAAAAAAATATATATGCATATATACCCAAAGAAATTAAAGTCATCCAAAAAGGCCACCCGCACATACATGTTTATTAAGGGTTATAATGTTTATTCATAACAAAATCCAAAATAACTCATCCTAGTGTCCATTAACATATGAATAACGAAAATAAAGTTTATACATAATGAAGTACAGTTCAGCCATAAATAATGAAATTATGTCCTTTGAAGGAAAGTAATTAAAATTATATGATATGGTGTTAAGAGAAATAAGGCAGACACAGACAGGCAGACAAGTATCACATGCTTTTTCTTATATGAGCAAAGAAAGAAAAACAAAATAAATGACAAGAAGGAAAAAAGATGACATGAAGAGTGACTGTTATTGACTAAGGAAGAGGGTAGGAGAGTAAAAAGAGAGAGGGAAAGTTGAGAGAAAATAGAAAGGAACAGAGCCATGATCAATGCAAGATATATGCATGTATGAAAATGTCACAGAAAGACCCATGATTCTGTATAATAATACAAGATAACTTATAAATGGTATTTCTCAAATGTAACTCCTGGATCCTAATATGAAAGAACTGTTATAAATAAACAATTATGTTCTTACAACTTTTCTAAATCTATAAAAATATAGTTGTTATACCCTTAAAATATGTTATATTTGAATAATTATTCATATTACATTTTGGCAACAGGAGTAAAGAGTTTATAGATCTATGAATATAATCAGCTGAATATGAAGGTTCAGATCATTCATTGAAGTTATGAATAAACTGGAATTGGATTGATTGAAGTAGAGCATGGATGATAATTTTATATTGTTTACTGTTTTATACTGCTAATAATTTATGGAAATTATCAATAAGATAT
Source organism: Fukomys damarensis (assembly GCF_012274545.1). Classification (NCBI taxonomy): domain Eukaryota; kingdom Metazoa; phylum Chordata; class Mammalia; order Rodentia; family Bathyergidae; genus Fukomys; species Fukomys damarensis. The sequence goes on from NW_022900918.1 coordinate 6,468,765, forward strand.
AGCATAATCCACTTAAAGTGTTAAACTGTATATCTTCAGTATATATAAAAATAAATTTCTTTTGGCCTAGTAGATATTTTCTGGGCCTGGAGTAGATTATTTCATAAAAAATATTTTAATAACTCTTTAACTACTTGATACTCAATATTGAAAAGCAAAACAAAACACAAAGTGACAAATTCCTGCAATCTATGACAGGAACCAAGTACATCCCAAATTTAGAGCAATGGCATTGTTACATTCAAATATTTTCCTTTACCTGATTTCATATACTGTACTATGAACCAGTCAAGGACTTCAGAATTAGATATACTTCACTTAGTTACCCTGACATTAGGAAAGTTATTTCTTCTGAAAAACTCACTTTTCTCACCTGTAATTTTGAACTCTCTGGGCCACATAGTTTTACTTATATGTAATATGTTTCTACTAAAACAGAAAATAAAATGTATCCTGGCTTACAAATATGCATAGAAGTTAAACCAAAAATACATTCTTATGTTTTTACAGAGATACATAAAATTGCAGTATCCCTTCCTAAAAAAAGACAAACTGCCATGTGATTAAAATTTATTTATAATAATTCTTGAACAGGAATAAATATGAACTTCGAAATTTACATCTGTGATTTGTAAATAAACTTTTTTTTCCTTCTGAGACATAGTGAATTTTTTTATGTTAAATTGATGTACCCAGCAGCCATCATGTATATCATTCAACACTAGATGTCATTCATCACTAGAATGATGCACACCATGAATAATCTCTCACATATGCTTTGGTGTTCTTTTGTTGTTGTTGTTGTTGTTGTTGTTGCTGTTTTGGGGGGGAGGTATTTGGGATCAAACTCGGGCCCTTGTGCTTGAGGGTCCCAGCCCTTAAATATTCTGAATTCAGTAAACAATTGCTTTGAATTCCCATGTCTATGAGGAATCATAGTGTTAAAACTTCCTTGTTTTTCTTTAATCTAATATCTTAAATATTTAGCTTTCTAAAATTCTTTTTTTTTCTTTTATTGAGGTTATTGGTACATTTTAGGTATACAGTACAATTATATTCATTATTGGGATCTTGTATCTTTACATGATAGGTCTTGGTTCTCATTTGAAAATTAAATGTATACCTTTTTAAAAGAATAAACTCTGCTAATTTATTAAGTATGTATTATTGTACAAATAAATGCCTAAATTGCTCTCAGATACTGATTGTCATTCTAAAAGTTTTTTTCTAGTATATTAGTTAATTCTATGTTTCATTAAGTATTCACTCTGGGGAGTTGAAGGCATTAATATATTAGTGGCTTTACTTCATTAGTAATTCTATATTCATACTTACTACAAAATTACATAAAATTGCAGTTTTAATACAAAGAACAAGGATAACTGCTAACAAGTGCATTAAGCTGTCTAGTGAGCCAGAATCTTGGAGTTAAATTAATAGAACAGTATGTTTGCATATCAGGACAAATGGAAACTGAGTTTAAAGAAGTGGAACCATTACAACTGGAGTAATAAGCTATCACAGTATTTATGTTTATATGTTGTATTGTGAAAAACTAGTACTTACTGATACATTTAAATATTGCACAACATATTAATAAGTACACATTACATATATATTCTATATGTAGAGCTTAAGCACTTTGTGTTACTTTTGTACAGAATTAAAAATGTGTATTTTGGAAAGTAAAATACCTAATCAAAATGAAATAGTCCACTTTATTTCTTTTTGTCACAAGGAGATTATTTGATTAGCATCTTTGCCTTAAAAATGAAGGCTATGCTAAAACACAATTTAATTTTGTAAGGAGATTATAAATCTTAGTTATTCTAGTCAATGTATGTAGAGTACTTGGCTGGAATTTATAATTTGCCAGTATGATACAAAATTTGATGTTATATAATTGGGATTAATGGGTGGAAATATACATTCTCAATGAGCTCCAACATCCTTTAGTGGACAAAAGAGTGACAATTATGTTCAATCTTGAGAAATTTGGAAATTAGCCAAGAATTTGGATACTGGCATTAACATCTAATCACTGAATAAAAGATAAATTTGCAAGGTCAATCTGTTATACCAGTGACAAAACAAGGAAAATATGCATTGAAATTAACATCAGATGAAATTAATTTTCACACTTTTATTATTGTTACCTTGTAGAGAGTATAATTCACTAAAAAGGAAATAGCAATCTAGGTAAATGTTTTTCAATTATACTAAACAGTACAATTAGCTGGACATTTTGAAATTCATGCTAAATGATTCAGAATTTCTAAGTGAGACACCACAATGTCTGTGTTTCAGAAGAAAGAATACTGTGCAGTTTTATCTTGTTATTCCTCTTTTGTCAACTTAATGATAGCATCTGTATAATTATCCTTGTCATAAAGAACTATAGGTTATCAAAAATGTTCTTTTCTCATATTAGGAATTTTACTGAAATATAATGTAATAGGAATGAAATGGAATCCCATAAACAGATTCAAATAGATATCCAGGAGATTAAAAACTCTATTGAAAGTGTACACAACAGAATAAAACATATGAAGATAGAATTTCAGTCATAGAAGATAGGATCACAGACAGTGACTTTGAAGCGAAGTCTCTTAAAAATAGTAAGGGATCATGAGAAATCGAACAACTCCTAAAAGATGCAAAGAAGAATAACCTAAGACTGATAGGAATCCATGAAGTATCAGGAGAAAATGCAGACTTAAAAAAGCTGTTCACAGAATTCTTGACAGAAAACTTCCAAAACAAAGGGGAAGAATTTGACATACAGATAAGTGAGGTATATAGGACTCCGACTAGCCACGATAAAAAAAAAAATCTACATCTAGACATTTAATAATCAAGATCCCAGAAACCCAACAGAAGAACAAAATACTACAAGCAGTAAGAGAAAGGAACAAATCATATGCAAATGAAAGCCCATTGGAGAAACAGCAGATTTTTAAACACAAACCCTCAGGTCAAGGAGAGCCTGGAGCGAGGTATTTCAAGTCCTAAAAGAAAACAACTTCAACCTAGACTGATGTATCCTGGAAAACTCTCTTTCAAAATGGATGGGGAAATAAGATACTTCCATGACAAAGAACATCTGAGAAACTTCATGATCACCAAACCAGCACTACAAGAAATTCTAAACAGTATCCTAGAAAAAAACAATGAAGAACACAACACCATAAGGCGCAACAGAGCAAACCAAATAGTCAAGTCAAGAAACTAAGAGGGCAAAAAATTATAAAGAGTCAACAAAAGGACAATAACTTGACAATAAGAAGTCAGGACATGTCAGTTATAACCATCAATGCAAATGACCTCAATTCAGCAATTCAGGGAAAGAGACTGGCCAAAATGATTAAGAAGCAAAATGCAGCAATATGTTATATACAAGAAACACACCTAGTGCAAAAAGAAGGCCATAGACTGAAAGGGAAAGTGTAGAAAACAATTCTCCATGCAACAGGAGCCAAGAAAAAAGCAGGGGTAACAATCTTATTCACAGAAAACGAAATTTCAAACCAAAACCGATTAAGAGAAGCAAAGAGGGCCACTGCATCCTTGTAAAGGGAACAATTCAAGAGGAAGAGATGAAAAACATAAACATATATGCAACAAATATAAATGCCCCCAAGTATATAAAAGAAATATTAAGTAACATGAACAACCAAATAAGCACTAATACAATTGAAGTGGGGGATCTAAATACCCCACTATCACAAATAGATCATCTAACAAATAATCAGTGATGAAATACTAGAAATGAACCAAGCTTTTGAATGAATGGATGTATTAGATGTCTATAGAATGTTCCAACCCCCAAAAATCAGAATACACATTATTTTCAGCTGCACATGTGTCATTCTCCAAGATAGACCACATACTAGCTTACAGACCAGGTTTGATAAATGCAAAAGTATAGCAGTTGTTCCCTGTATATTATCAGATCACAGTGCAATTAAGCTGGAGATCAATAGCACAAGAAACCATAGGAAATTCATAAGCACAAGGAAATTGAACAAGACTCTCCTGAACAATCAATAGATCACAGAGGAAATTAAAAAAGAAATCAGACAGTTTTTACAAATAAATACAAATGCTAATACAACATACAGGAATCTATGGGACACAATGAAAGCAGTTCTATGTGGAAAATTCATAGCACTGAATGCGCACACTAGGAAAAAAGAGCAAGCTCAAATAAATAACCTAATGATGAAGCTTAGATTTCTAGAAAACAAGAGCAAGAAAAATCCAAAGCTTGAACAAGAGAGGAAATTATAAAGAATAGAGCAGAAATCAATGCAAAGGAAACTAAGAAAATGATACAAAAAATAAATGAATTGAAGAGTTGGTTTTTGGAAAAAATAAATAAAATTGACAAACACTTGGCTAAGCTTATCAAAAAAGGAAATAAAAGGCTCAGATCCATGAAATCAGCAATGAAAAAGATGAAGTCACAACATATCCAACAGAAATCCAGAGGATAGTCAATGCCTACTTTGATAACCTGTATTCCAATAAAATGGAAAAAGCAAAAGAAATGCACAGATTTCTACATACTTATGAATTACCAAAGTTGAAAAAGAAGACAAAAACATTTTAAACATTCCAATTACAATCAGTGAAATGGAAAATGTAATTAAAAATTTACCAGCAAAGAAAAGCCCAGGTCCTGATGGATTCACTGCTGAATTTTACAAGGCATTTAAGAAGAACTACTACCACTACTCTTCAAAATTTTCAATGAAATTTAAAGGGAAGCAAAACTTCCAAATTCATTTCTGGAAGCAAGTATCTTTTAATTCCCAAACCAGGGAAAGATGCAACTAAAAAAGAGTACTACAGGCCAATCTCCTTAATGAATATAGATGCAAAAATCCTTAATAAGATACTCGCAAACAGAATACAGATGATCATCAAGAAGATCATACATCCTGACCAAGTCTGATTTATTGCAGGGATACAAGGATGGTTCTACATACATAAGCCAATAAATGTAATACATTATATTAACAAAGATAAGGACAAGAACAAAACAATCCTCTTGCTAGATGCAGAAAGGGCGTTTTACAAAATTCAACATAATAAAAATCCTGCAGAAAATTGGAATAGATGGTCTATATCTCAACTTAATAAAGGCTATCTATGAAAAATCAACTGCCAACATCATATTAAATGGCCAAAAAATGAAAATCTTCATGTTAAAATCAAGAACAAGACAAGGATGCCCACTATCACCACTCCTCTTTGATATAGTACTGGAAACATTAACCAAACCAATTAGACAAGAAATTAAAGTAATTAGAAATAAATTTAAGCAATAAAGATAGGAAAGGAAGAAGTGAAGCTGTCATTATTTGCTGATGATATGATACTCTACATTGAAGACCCAAACAACTCCACTGAAAGACTGCAAGACTTAATTGACACTTTTAGCAGAGTAGCAGGATACAAAGATGAAAACAATACTGAGATTCCACCTCACCCTCAAAGAATGGCTGCTATTAAGAAATAAACAAATAACAAATGTTGGCGGGGTTTTGGGGAGAAAGGAATCCTTCTCCTTTTTTCGTGGGAGTGCAGACTGATGCAAACACTATGGAAACCAATATGGAGATACCTCAAAGAGCTGGGACTAGAGGTTCTATTTGACCCATCCATATCTCTGCTGGGTATCTTTCCAAAAGAATTAAAAGAATTATATCACAATGATGTATGCACACCTACCTTTATAGCAGCACAGTTTGTAATAGCTAAACCTTGGAAACAGCCCATTTGCCCATCGTTTGGATACTGGATAAAGAAGATGTGGTTTTACTATAAAATGGAATACTACTCAGCCATAAAGAATGAGAAATTAGATTCTTTCAGAAGAAAATGGATACATTTTGAGGATATACTCCTAAGTGAAATAAATAAGTCACACACGTGTAAATACTGAATAGTTTCTCTGGTGTGAAAAACTATAGTAATACAGAAGATCCTATTGAGATAACTAATCATGTGAAATAGGAAGAAAAAGGGCTAAAGGTGTAGGGAAAGTTGGAAGGGTAGGGGAAAGTTAATAAGGGAAAAAAGAATAGGAGAAAATAAAAAATGGAAATAAACTCTTTGTAAATGGGGAGGGAAGGATGGGGTGAAGGTAGGACAGAGACAGGGGGAAATATGAGAACCAAGACCTGTCATGTAAAGGTGCAAGATCCCAATAATCAATGTAACTGTACTATATACCTAAAATGTATGAATAAACTCAATAAAAAGAAAAAAATAAAAGGAAATATAATGGAGTATAACAATGTAAAAAGGCATTAAATCTGTGAATTTCAATAAATTTCTTGAAATATCTAAGGAGACCTAGAAATCAGAAAGCAAAGACTGTTTAGAATACATTATGGTCTTGTAAAACAGTACTATTGTTTTCAGTGAAGTGACAGGTTTACTTTATTCCATTGGGAATTGTGGAATAATACATAAACCAAAATTTTTGCACATCAGCTCACAAATTAAACAATAGTGATATTGCTCAAAGTAAACTGGTGCTTAGGTCTGCAGTTTTTGTCTTCTTATTTTTTTGACACAGAAATTGAAAAGACATAAACTTAAGGATAGAGTTTTAATATATTATAAAATACAGCATTGCTATAACATAGAGATTCATAAGTGAAAGTGGACCTTTTCCTCCCTCAGATTGTATTGTGCCAAAATCATGCAATAGAGAATAAATATAATATATTTGTATAAACTCCACATCATCAATCCCTAAAACTATGCCAGGGCTGTCTGAAAATCTGAGTTACACTTTCACAAGTACTGGTATGAAGAAAAATGTGATCTTTTCAAGAAGATTAAATTGTAAATTGTACTGCCATCTTATGTGTCTTGCTATTTCTGGATTTAGCTCTTTCCTACTTCTCTTCAGCTGAAGTACTAGATCTCTGATTCCCATTGACAAGTTTTCAATGACACTTGTTCTTCAGATAAAGTCCATATTCTTTCACAGGACTCACGTGTCCTTCCTTTCCAGGGTTATATTTATCTCTCCCTAGTTGCCTCTTGTGGGCTAATGGTATCATATTCCTTTCAGGCATAAAGTTTCCTTTTATTTATATAGGGTTTTTCAGAGTTGTGGACTTTACTTGAGTAAGTTTTAGCGCTCCATTTCTTTTTATTTGAATTAATAAAGATTCCAGCATTTCAATATATGAGCTGATTTTCTGTATTAACAAAGATGTTTATACTTTTCCCAAGAAAAGAATCAGTCGCCTAGTATTTAAATTTACACTTCATGGTGTCATACCTATCTATGTAAACTTCAACAGATTAGAATCTCCTTGAAGAATATCTAAAAAATAAGTTTTATCCTGATAATATTATTCATTTCCGTGGTTGAATTGGACTATATTTTAATGTTTAAAAATACTTTTTTTTTCCAACACAGTGAATACTGTAACTTATATACAAATTGCAGCATATGGTATGCTAAAATTTCATAAAGTTCAGAACTTGTTCAGAATTCCAAGGCCCTGAGTTTCTCAGATATTTCACACTAACACAACTTTATAAAATTGAGTGAAACCAAGTGATTATTTTACTTTCAATTCACTTTCAATTTGTTATTCAGTAGTTTCAAATTTTAGCATAAGGATCTAGAAAAATAAGAGTTTGATGCTTAAAATGGTACTTATCTCTTTAAAAACTGTTTAGGTAGTAACGATGTAACATTTTAAAAAAATCTGTAGTGGAGAAGATTATAGCATCAGCCGATAAGATTAGTTCTAAATTACATAATATTATTTAAGGTTGCACTATTTCTCCAGTTACTATCAAATGAGACCTTTGTAAAAATAAGATAGGTTCAGTGCAATATTTCTTTTCTTTCTTTATTTCAAAACAGAACGAAAACAGGGATTCAATTTCATGTTCATAGAAATGAATTAACTATTTTTAGCTGTCTCATTTTGAGCATGGAACTGTCATGGGACGGAGCACACACGTATCATCTATTTCAAAATAACACACTGTCTCTGTGGAGAGAGTATTGTGATTTGTTTTCATTTTACAGAGGCATCTCTCTTTAGATTGAAATATTTATTAAAGGGGAAATCCAACTCCCTGAGACATGTAACCAAAGGATGGGATTTCTTAATTCACATTTTATCTAAACATATTCTTGTACACTTTTCACTATAGTGGGTGATATGATGCATTTTAAAACACAGCTTAGCTTGTTGATCAAATTTATATATATATATTCTATTCATTGTTCATACTCACTGTGCTTCTTTACAAAATAAGTCAACAAAGTATACCAGACTAGGTTGTACAATCTGTTCTGCCTCTTTGGTTTAAAGCTTACCTTGTATTGCCAGTGGTAAATAACATTGAGGTTACTGAAAACATATCATCTAATTTATGCTCTAATTTTCATATTTCTGACATCCAGTGGATTATTAGTATTCATTGTTCATACTCACTGTGCTTCTTTACAAAATAAGTCAACAAAGTATACCAGACTAGGTTGTACAATCTGTTCTGCCTCTTTGGTTTAAAGCTTACCTTGTATTGCCAGTGGTAAATAACATTGAGGTTACTGAAAACATATCATCTAATTTATGCTCTAATTTTCATATTTCTGACATCCAGTGGATTATTAGACTTAATGCCCACGGGAAATCTTTCCCTTACTTTAAATTGCCTGTTTTAACTTCATTTTTAAAAAATTTATCATAATAGTTTATATATATTTTCTTAATAAAATGCTTTATAGACCAATTAAGCTAAACTTTTAAATGCATTTTTCTGCCTAAGTCAGATTTTCAGTGTTTTTCTTCATTTGTTCTTTCTTTCTTTTTTTATTGAGGGTCTTTGTGCTGAGATACATTCCTCCTCTTTCTTTGATATAGACTCACACTTAAGTTGTTCAATTATCCAACTTGCATTTAGTCTTGCTATTCTTCTTCCTCAGCCCTTCAGAAGTAATAAGATTACAGTCTTACAATGCCATGGCAGGCAAATTTATTTAATGGTCTACCTCTACATGTCAATTGTAAAAATTCACATTAATTATAACCTCCATTTTCATTATAATACATTCTAAAGTATGCTGCTGAAATAATAAATTAAATGAATAATCATCTATTTTTAAGAATTATTGATAGGAGTGATTGTAATAGCATTTACTATTCAGGAATATAATATTAATTGGAGCGATGAAATACTATGAAAAACTGGCTTGAGGACATCACAAGAACCAACAAGGCTTGAGCATATGTAGCCTCAGAGTAGCAAAATGAATGACTTTGCTTTGAGAAGAAAGCCTCAGAACATCATGTTCCATAACAATGTCAGCTAAGGAAGTTGGATTCAGTTCATAGGCACTCAACCCCCATACCCAAGAGAGTGGGAAGCCTGGCTACTGCTGCAGCTGGCAACAGACCTTGGCGTTATCTATATGGTGTTGCTTTTGATGCATGCAGAATGCAAGTCAGGAAGGCTTCTATCCAAATTTCAGAAGAAGGTCTGGGAGGCCAATCAGCGTACCCCTGAGAAGACAATGGGTGAAGTGGTGAGTGTGAAACTGAAGGTATAGTGGAGACACTGGAAGTTTGGCAAAGCCAATAACATGGAACAACTGAGGAAAACTATAAGGAGGGAGCAGCCAGGCCAAGAAAGAAACCATGGCAGCTATAACTATTGGCAGTGCCATATGGGCAGAGCCACCAGGATGTTTAGAGTTTACATTTTGTCACAGATTTCCTGGGGTTTTGGACATTGAAGGTTGGAAGCATTTAACTTTATTTTCATTTGTTCAGAACTTTTAAGCTAAGAATTTGTCTTAAACCTCAAAGGAGATTTTGGACTTGCTTTTCAGCAATGTTTAAACTATTAGGAGTTTTGCAGATGAACCAAATGTCTTTTGCAAAAAGGGATGTGCATACATTTTTTGTGGGGCAGAGAGTGGAATGCCATGGCTTGTGTCTAGATATCCCCTCAAAGGCTCATGTGATCATATATGGGAAGAGTGTGATCAATTGGGAAGATATGTGATCAGATGGAAAGATATGTGGTCAGACTTGAAGACTGAGGCCAAATTGGCCAACTTTGGTGAGCATTAAGAAGAAAGAGGATATGCAAGTGTGCTCACATGCTTGCAGGGAAAAGTAAAAAGACTTGATAGTCTATTCTTTCCATGCACAAATACCATGGAGAAGGGAAACAGATGACTCTGTGTAATTCTAATTTTTTTGTGCCCATGTTGAGTGAATAAAGCCAAAGTGTGCAGTTCACTTGGGGCTCCATTTCCCCAGCCCTTCAAAATTCTGTGTCTCTTTATTTTTGATCCTCATCACACCTTAATAATTTTCAAGCTCTTAAGCCTATTCTTACAATCATTGATTTGCTTTTTTGAGAGGTAACTGGATCTAGAGTGTATGACATGGGTTGATTCAGGGTACAGTGCTAGGGTCAAAGGCACTGGAATTAAAGGTTTGAGGGCCTCCTGCCATAAGGCCAGGTTAGCCTGGATGAGATGTAAGAAGAATCAGAAAGAGCTGTGGTATCTCTTGTTGCTTTCCTAACTTCTGCCTTCCATGAACTATTTCTACTCTGCGACACCACCCTGCCTTGGTGCTAACTAATAATGGACTAAAGTATTTACAATGAGCTACATAAAGCTTTCTTCCCTTAACTTTGAGAATTGGATGTTTTTGTCTCAGCAATGAGAAAAGTAGCACTCACACATGTTATAATGTGTGTATGTTATATATGAATTTTATATGTGCTATATATGTATGTTATATGTTTATTGCATATGTTATAATATATGTCAACTATTCACACTCATTTTAAAATGTATATGAATATTTTTATTTTTTCCAATAATTTTCTAGATGTGTTGCTCAGATTTTCCTTTGCTTGGATGAAATATGTGACACCTGCAATGTAAAGGAGGACATGATCCATTGATCTTATGGTTTGAGAAGTTTCAGTATACAGTTGGCAGGAATGCCATGGCAGAAAGGCCTGATGGACCAAATCTCACTTTCTGGCAGCCAGGAAGCAGAGCACAAGCAAAGAATAGCAGAAAGATGTATTCCTTCAAAAGCACACTGCACTGACTTCATCTTATAACTGACCACCACCTCCTCAATCTAATCACATCTCTAGACGTTTCTTAATGCATTCAAATTGACATATAAGATTAACTGGCACAATATAGTCCATGAATCTCCTGAAAACTTGTAAATGATAATGATCTCCTACAAACAAATATAATAAACCATATCAAGCACTTGTAATCATAAACTGAAGCTAAATAATGTAAATGTTTATTTTTCTAAAGTATTTTACCTTGAAAACTTTTTCATTGATAATTAGCATGTAATAGTTTTTAAATGATCTTACATTAGTATATAATAAGAACTCTTTTACATTTTTGCAAGCATTGGTACAACAATAAAAAATAGCTTCACTAGAAATACAAATCCATTCAGAAAATTAAGTCTGAGCAGAAAAGCTAGCCTACTATTTTTATTGGTGATGGTTTTAATCAATTAATATTGATTTCCATCTAGTACATATAGCTTCAGACTACAATCAATAGGATTAAGGGATAACCACAATACTGAGACATACTGATAACAGAAAAATATGTTCACCAGCTTTTCTATGCAGTGATTTATTTAAAGGACAAGTGTAAGTAAGCATGACATTTTAAAGAGTTAGAAAAAAATTTCAAAAATAGTAGGGTAACAAGTCTATTTCTCTTTAAAAACCAGGTATAATTTTCAGAAAGGGATATCAAAAAGAAAAACATACTTTTAGTACTTTGTTTATTGAAACATCTTCATATATATATGACATATTTTTTAAAGTAAAAAGACAAAAGTAGAAAGATACACTGCAAAATTCATAGTAACATCATAAAATATTAACAAATGAATCCTAAAACCCAGTGTTTTGCAGTGAGACTAACACATGGGAATAAGCTCCAGAATTTGGACACAATTTATGTTCACAATTTAAATTAAATCAGCGTGTAATGTATATTAGTTGTACCCACAAAATATTATGAGTGACAATCACAAACGTATGGGTAATGTTGTTTTACTCCTAATAAGGGCAATGCATTTGGAGAAATCAAGAAAAAAGCAGTATTAAATCCTAAGTAATTAATTTTCATTAATACATTTATTTAAGGTATAATTATGCATTCATTGTTAGCACCCACTGGTTTATGCATAACTACTTCACTTGTCTATCAAAATTTATATCAAATTTGTTCTATTATTTTCCCAGTGTATGTTTGTTTTACCAGTTACTGACTGCAACAGATGTTTTGAGAAAATATATAGTTTTTCAGTTTTAAAATTCCATCAACAAAAGAACTTAAGTATTAACAATATCTGCTTAATAATGTTCACCCAATGACAGTATATGAATCTTGGTTAGCAGAATTTATAGATGATTGTATACAGTAAATACATATTAACTCTTTCGAATATTTATGTGCTAGGTACTCAAAAGAATGTGATTTTTGCTATATAAGAAACTATTTTCTTCTTGAAATACCTCATATTCTATACTATTATACACTGGGAGACACATATAAATAAACAATAAGTTAAATATACAGTTTGGCCAAGGCTATTATTAAAATTAATGTGCACTTCTTCATTGAAGAAAAATAAGCCCCTCTTCAGAGCAGAGTGTTGTAATTGTCTAGTTCATTATTAATCACATGAAATATTTCAATTAAATCTGAAATTATGACCATGAATTTTATGGAAGAAAAATGTTCTCACTAAATACAATTGTAAGTTTAGAAGCACCAGATTAAATAGAAACAGATACATGATGAGTGGTGGTACAAGGTGGAAAAGATAGGAGTAGTAAGTTCTACTAATTGCTTCTAATCAGCAATCTATCTATCTGTTCTCTATTCATTCTGTAAACAATAACTTATTGAGGGCCTGGGATTTAGCTCAATGGTTCTGCTGTCTGCCTCGCAAGTGCAAGGTCCCAAGTTCAATCCCCAGTACCAAAACAACAGCAACAACAAAATACCTTATGTGAATACATAATGAGAGAGTTCCACCTGTAGTCTGCTCTGTTAATGTTTGCAGTTTCCTGTTCACCTATTAAGTTGTGCTCTTATTGAACAATAATATTCTCATTCTCAAAAAATATACAAGTGCTTTACATAATTTTGAGTCATTTTCTATTGGATTATTTAATTTTTAATTGGTAAAAAGGTGGATTACTTAATTTTTAATTAATAAAAAGATGATGATTTAGAGATTTGTTTTATAAAAAACTGAGAAATTCAATTGACATATACCAATACAACTTCATAGAAAATTTATATAAAAATTTAAAATTCGACTGGTTTGCAAATATTTATGAGTTGTTATTTCCATCTAAAATATAAAATAATAAAAGCTGACTACATTTGTTTATTTTATATTTATCTTTTTTATTTTCTGCCATTTAGGAAATCAAGTCTAGGAACTTAAATCAAGGAAATAGAGAATGAAGTCCTACATATTGTTCAGGTACACTATTGTAACCAACAATAGTAAAATTTAAGTAAATTATCATAATAAATATGTATCCTAAACTAAAGATAGTATTGTAGAGGTTATCATGTCATTGCATGCAGTTATTCTAGTGTTCAATCTTCCATCAATTTCATTACACTCTTGGTTTCTCTGTTGTATCTTCTATCTGGCCTGCAAGGGAGAAATGAGAATAAAATGAAGGCTCAATGATGAAGAAAAAAATTGTCCTATCTCATTTCCCCTCATATTCTCCACACAAGCTTTACTTTAAATCAAAGAAAACCTTAGTTTAGTGGTAAGCAGAGAATTCTGATGAAGAATGTTTAAATATTAACTGGCAAGCCATTTCTTTCACAGTACATTAAATTTCTTTTTTCTAAACAATTCATCCAGATATTGGATATGATACAAAAATATTGCTGATCACATTCTTTCCTCAGGAATCTATATTCAGCTGAGATGGAGAAATCTATTTCTATCAAGGGATAACAAGTGTAAGTACTCAAGAACTTAATTTCTAATATTCTGAAGTAGGCTGGGTGTGAAAAAGAGGACAGTAATTGAAAAACTGAAAAATAAGGAGAGGAGTTAGTGATGGGAAGATTGTACATTCTAGGTTTCTTTCTTCCATTCTTATGGGTATTTACAATCACATGTGTTATCAAAACCAAGTGCTTCCCTTTTAATCTGCTCTCAGTGCTGGGCTTAAAGTTGTGAACAAAAACTATTGCTATTCTTATCTGGTTTGCATAATTAGATATGTGTATTCTTATATATTAAGTGGAGATATAGAAAACAAATGACAAGAATATAAAGTAATCTATACAGTTCATCTTAAGGAAATTAAGCAAAGAGAAGTAAGAAAATATAAATAGGAACTAGAAGTAATTTGTATTAAACACTTAGAGAATAGATGCTTAAAGCACAGTCTGAACAAAAAGTAGTTTCTACCAACCAAGGGAAGATCAAGAAACAAACACTCTCTGGAAAAGCCAGAGAAAACAACTAATCCAAAGTAAAGAGTTCAGAGTCTCTCATTGTATTCAAGGAACATAAAGATAATGTATATGTTGGAATTTATAAAGATAAATGAAATAGCACACAAGCTTGGGAGGGGAGAATATTTGAAATCCTTTTAGAATTTACATGTAATACTTTTTAGAATTTCCTCCCATTAAAATTTTTAAAGAAAGAATGATCTGTGTGTGTGTGTGTGTGTGTGTGTGTGTGTGTGTGTGTGTAAAAATCTCTGAAGTCACTGTATGGAGTGAAAGAAGAGAAACTTGTTAGAAAGCCATATTTAAGTAATTATAATCGTTTCTAGTAAGGATATGAAGAAATTATCTTTAAAAATTTAAGAGTGAATAAATCTCTCCTTGTCTTAATCAATTTAAGGTGGATTTATGTCAACTGGAATCAAAGAAAACTAATCAAATCATTTATTGCAGTAAATGCATGTAAGATAAAGCATGAAAAGTATTCACTCAACTTGACCTTCAGTATGACAAATTTGGAGCCAGTTGTGATTGTAATTTTAGCAAATTACTACATATTTTCTTGGTATCCCTGTTAATATGTGAGCTTTATTATTATACCAATACCCTTATTAAAATATCTTCCAAAATTATCATTTAAATTTATGTTATATCTTCAGTATTTTAGTTTTACCCTCACACCATTTTAAAATAAATTAAAATAGGATATTTTTTTCAGAAATCTGAGAAAGGTAAAATTGAATATATTAATGATTTAGGCAAAATTATAGGATTATAAATGGCTTTACACAATTCTATAACCTGAATTTATAAGATTTTTGATGAAAAAATAACTCCATTTATTTACAAGTTATAGCATACTATTAACTTTGATCAATAGCAATATATTTGAATAATAGATGATTTAGAATTCATGGATTGAATATGAACTCTAATTTTACTGTCAAATTAGCTAATATTAACAGGCATCATATATATATTCTCTGAAATACTAAACATTAATGTTTACACCATTTAAATGGAAACAGTCATACACATGTTGAGTATGAAAGCACTTAAGAGAATTCTTAGCATTATGGAGTTTGGAAAGAGATAGTATGAGGACAAAATAGCTGAATTCAAATTACTTGAAAGTTCATGGTAATACTTCTAATACATTTTTCCAGAGAAAAGATCTATATTTGGACCTAAAAAATAAAATTGTCGAATATATAAGGGAACCAATCCTTTGAACATGGAAAATAATCTTAACATTTTAATGTTTACCATACCTTACATAAAATAACTAAGACCCTCATGTTTGAACACATACATTTCATTATCAGTTTAGAAGGCCAGTTGTTCAGTTTAGAAGAGTGAATATAGTTTATAAATCTGAAGATACATTATTGAAAAAAATTCTTTTTTAAAATGTTATATTTTCATGCTTCAATAATAACCATAGTATATAGATAGATAAAGATCCATAGGTTGACAAAGGTAAGAGTTACAGAAACTTACCAAGGAAGTTTGAAAATGTATTGTCTCCTAAGGAAATTTTAACAAAACTCAAAAAAAAGCTACTGAAGAAGATGGAATACATTTTATATAAGCCACATTATATTATTTTTGCAACACATATTTTAGCATATTGAGTAAATTACTATTTCCTTGTTTTAAAAATTTTTAAAAAAGAAGTCTTATCTAAGATTTCTGGTAGTTCTTCTTGGTTGGCTGTATAATCTTTTATGTGGCAGAGAGATGTTGATAATAGTTTTGTGTATACATTCAATTCAATATTTAGAACTCATGAACAAGAAAAATTATGAATTGATCAATTCATAAATTTATTCAACTTCCATAACTTGAACACCTTGGGCTGGGAACCTGCAGTGGAAAGAGTAGAAGAGTAGAACTGACTTACAAATTCTTAGTATCTCTCCTCCTCCTCCTCCTCCTCCTCCTCCTCCTCCTTTTCTTTCTCCCTCACCTTCTCCTACTAGTCCTTCTCCTCTCCCACTCCTCATCTTTCTCAGTGACATTCTCCTCCTTGTGTTTATCCTCTTCCTTCTGCACCTCTACATTCACCTTCTCCTTTATCCTTTCCTTTTTCCTTTATCTTTTTTGTGGGGGGATTCTGGAGATTGAACTCTGGACTTTGAGCTTGTGAAGCAGGTCGTGGCACCACTGAGATAAAATCCCGACCCTTTTTTCATTTTCTTTTTCTTCCTTGAGTACTGCTCCATTGATTGCCATGGAAGGAAAAAAGAAGGGTATGGCAATTTGCATTTTCCTTAGCACTGGTCTATGTTTTCTTCATACTTTAAGGGCCACACTGTACTTTAAAATGACTCTTTTTTTTCACTGAGCACATTTTTGAGGATATTATACCTAAGTATATTTTTCATTCTTTCTGAATTATACTCTATATTATATTCTAAATTATGTATTCATATGCACATTTATTTACTTTGATTTTCATGTTCATGAGTTATTTATACCAAAATATGTGACCTTTTAGGTTCAGTTGCTTGTTTTTTTCTCATAGAAGTCAAGTCTCTACTACTGCAAAATTCTGGAAAATATGCAGGTCCACTTTATAAAGAAAAAGATAGGCAAATCATGTAATAGTGCTGCCTCCCAAGTTTGAGCAAAGGATCAATAATCTCTTGTTCTCTGTAGTTCTCAGTTGGATTCAATAACACCCTGCATTCTACCAGTTTTTGTCATTTACAAAAGGCTTTTAGGTCTCTTTTAAAATCCTGATCTTCACATAGTAGAACAGGTTAATAAAAGAGCATAGTAGGTGTCTCATGGTAGAAAAATGGATGAGATTACATCAAAGACACTTCCATAATATTGTGCTCACAAAATCATTACACTTGTTAATAAAACATTTCTGTATTCTCGATGTATTTTAGGGATTTATAGATAAAAGAAATATTATGGTGAATATTATTTGAAAAAATTATTACACTTAATTCAACATTTCTGTATTCTTAATGTATTTGAGCATATTATAGATAAAAGAAACACATTATGGTGAATATTATTTGAAAATAAATATATGTTTATTTGACAAATCTTTTTTCAAATTTTCTGTCTATTATATAATGGAGTCCAGTATAAACTTCTGATCTAAATACCTGTTAGGCCTAATTATGAAGAAATAAACAAGGTGTATGCTTGGTAGGTCTAGGAATCTTAAAGTGAAGATGGAAAGCTTTGAAGAAAAAGAAGCCAAAACAGTATGAGGAGTAAATAGACATAATGTTCATTGAAAGTTTTTTTAGATAATCCAGAGTTACAATTTAATCTACAGATTGGAAGTGTGTTTTGAAACAAGATCAGTAGAGAATCATTTTCAAATATACTCTGATACAAAACTTATCACCCAAATATGAATAGAAAATTGGTAAAAATATCTATAAATTATTACTGAAAGTTACCAGGACAAAAAAAAATATTTCTTAAAAATAGTAAGAGACCACAAGAAATCAATTCAGCAGCTACTAGAATATGCAGAATAACATAAGACTGCTGACAGTCAATGAAGAAACAGGAGATAATGAAAATGACATAAAATACTGTTCATAGAAATAATGGCAGAAAATTTCCAAAGCAGGGGAAAATAATTTGACATACAGATAAGTGGGGCATATAGGATTCCAACTAGCTGTAGTTAAAAAAATACACCTAAGCATATAATAATCAATATTCCAGAAATCCAACAGAAGAACAAAATATTACAAGTTAGAGAAGAGAAACAAAGGAAAGCTCTCGGAATTACAAGAGACTTCTTAACACAAACCCTCAAGGCAAAAAGAGCCTGGAGTCAAGTATTTCAAGTTCTAAAAGAAAACAATGTCCAACACAAATTGATGCACCCTGCACAATTATCTTGTATAATCTATGAAATAAGATATTTTCATGACAGAGAACACCTGAGGAACTTCATAATAAATAATAAATAACAAATGAATAACAAATAACAAATCAGCACACCAAAATAACAAATAAATGACAAATCAGCACACCAAAAATTTTTAAACAGTATCCTAGGAAAAGACAATGAGGGTCAGAAACCCACTAAACACAACAGAATGAATCTATAGGCAAGATCGATAATTAAATGCAAAGAGGAGTGGGAATCCAACAACAGAAAAGGATTACGACAAGGATACATCAATATATATGTTATAACCATCAATATTAATGGTCTCAAATAACCAATAAAAAGAAATAGACTGGCAGAATGGGTCAAGAAGCTAGATACAACAATATGCTGCATACGAGAAACATAATTTCAAAAGAAACTCATAGACTGAAAATTAAAGGGTGGAAAATAATTGTCCATATGACTACAACCCCCAAAATAGAAGTATCTATCCTATTTGTTGATCAAATGGATTTCAAGCCAAGACTAATTTAAAAGAGACAAAGAAGATCACGACATCCTTGTAAAGAGAACAACTCAAGAGGAAGAGATGGTAGTCATAAATATATATCAATCAAATATGAGTGCACCCAACTATATAAAGCAAATATTATTTGACATAAAAAAACCAAGTAAGCACTAATACAATAATAGTGGTGGACTTCAATGATTCATTCTCACAAATAGGTCAACTAGACAAAAGAAAAAAAAATAAACAACAAAATATACAACTCAACCAAACTCTTGAACAAATGGACTTAAGTGATGTCTACAGAGTGTTTCAGCCAACAAAATTAGAATACACATTCTTCTCTGCTGCACATGGGTCATTCTGCAAAATAGACAATATAATTACTCATAGAACATGTTTAAGTAAATACAAAGGAATTCAAGTTATCCCTGTATGTTACCAGATCATATGTGATGAAATTAAATTTCAATATCAAAAGAAACCACAAGAAATTCATAAACACATGGAAATTGAACAACATTCTCCTGAACAAGCAATGGGTCACTGAGGAAATTAAAGATCATTTAGACAGTTTCTACAATTAAATGAAAATGCCAATAAAAGATATCACCATCTATGGGAAACAATGAAATCAGTCTTATAAAGGAAATTCATAGCAGTGAATATGCTTTTTAGGAAAACAGAATGAGCTGACATAAACAGTCTAATGCTGAACCTCAAGCTTCTAGAAACAGAAGTGCAAGAAAAATCCAAAACTTTTTGTTTTGTTTTGTTTTTGTACTGGGGATTGAACTCAGGTCTTTGTGCTTGTGAGGCAGGCAGCAGAACCACTGAGCTAAATCCCCATCCCTGATTTTTTTTTCTTTATCGCAAAGCTTGAAGAAGGGAAGAAATTATACAAAGCATAGCTAAAATCAATGCAACAGAGAATGATACAAAAAAAAATCAATAAAGCAAAGTGTCAGTTCTTCAACAGAATTTAAAAAAAAAAATACAAACCCTTAGACAACTTCATCCAATAAAGGAAAGAGAATGGCCAAATCCGTGTAATTAGGAATGAAAAGGGTGAAATTATAAGGGACCCAGCAGAAATCCAGAGGATTATCAATACCTACATTGAGAATCAATGTACCAAAAATAATGGAAAGAACAAGAGAAATAAATAGATTTCTATATATATATATATGAATTACCAAAGTTAAATAAAGAAGACCTAAAAGTTGAAAACAACCTAATATCTATGAAAGAAAGTGAAAATGTCATTACAAAATTACCAATTAAAAAAAGCCCATGTCCTGATAGCTTCACTGCTGAATTCTACAAGACTATAGAGAACTATAGCCACTATTAATTCTTTCCCCATTAAGTTCATTCTTACATTTAAAGTAAACATTACAGGGCCCGGGATTTAGCTTAGCAGTTTGGTAGCCTGCCTTGCAAGTGCAAGGACCTGAGTTCAATCCCCGGTACCCCCAAAAAATAAATAAATAAAAATAAAATAAAGTAAACAATACAGCTATATCTATCATGGGTATCTTGTAACTTTACATAACATGTCTTGGTTATTGATTTTCCCCATACCACTGCCTTCCCTTCACCCCTTCACCCTTCCCTTTTTACAAAGACATTGTTTCAATTTTTTCCTTTTTTTTCTTTTTTCCCCCATTTCCTTTTCTCTCCCCTTCCCACCTCCCCTTTAGCCATTGTCTCCCTATTTCACATTCTCAATTATACCATTTGAACCTTATTTACACTTTAAGATTTTCACATGGAGAAGCTATTTTGTACTTACTCAAGTGTGTCTTATTTACAGCACTTAAGAACATAGCCTAAATGTGCATTCATTTAGCTACAAATGTTTCTAGTTTCTCATTCTTTATGCCTGAGTAGTATTCCATTTTATAGGAAAAAAAAATCATCTTCTTTATCCAGTCTCCAACTGATGGGAAATTGGGTTGTTTCCAAGTTTATCCTATAACAAACTGTGCCGCTATATACATGGTTGCACATATATTATTGTGGGATGATTCTTCTGATTCTTTCAGAAAGATACCCAGCAGAGGGATAGCTAGGTAAAACAAACCCTCCAATTCTAGTTCTTTGAAGTATCTCCATATTGATTTCAGCAATGGTTGCACTAGTCTGCACTCCCAATAACAATGGAGAAGGGTTCCTTTCTCCTCACAACACAGCAACATCTGTTATTGGTTGATTTCTTCATAGCAACCATTCTTTCTGGGGTAAGGTGGAATCTAAGTGTTTTTTCATCTTCATCTCTTTAATGACCAGTGATGTTGAACATTTTTTTTTCATATATTTATTTCCTTCTTTTACTTTTTTGTCTGAAAAAAATGTATGCTTATTTTTTGAATTGGGTCTTTGTATTTGAGGGCTCTGATTTTTTTTTTGAGTTCCTATATTTATAGATAGCAGTACTTTGTCTGTAGAATAGCTGGTATTTTTTTTTCCACATTGTAGCTTGTCTCTTAGCTCTGTTGGGGATTTTTCTTGCACTGCAAAAACTTTTTAATACAATAAGGTCCCAGGTGTTGATTCTTTATACAAGTTCTTGGGCTGTTGCTGATTTATTCATAAACTCTTCTTCTATGCTAATGTCTTTTAGAGTTCTACTGAATTTACTTTCCAGTAGGTTTATTGTTTCTGTTTTCATATTTAGAATTTTAATCCACTTGGATTTTATTTTAGTGCATAGTGAAATACAGAGGTTTAGTTTTCATTGAAATCGGTTTTTCCAAAACAATTTATTAAAGAGGCTATCTTTCCTCCAGTGAGGATGGTTTGCTCCTTTGTGAAGGATGAGGTACTGAGTATGACTGGAGTTGTTTCTGCATCTTCTAATGTATTGCACTGATCCTGAGGTCTGTTTCCTTGCCAGTACCATGCAGATTTTATCACAGTTGCATTGTAGTATGGTTTCAAATTAGGAATTGTGATACCCCATGTCATGTCTCTGTTGCATAGAATGGCTTTTGCTATTCCAGATATCTTCTGGTTCCCAATGAATTTTTGGATTTTTTAATCAAGTTTTGTGAAATATACAGTTAGGATTTCAATCTTTATTGGAATTAATTTGTATAGAAATTTTGGAAGTATGGCCATTTTTACTTTGTTGATTCTTCCCAGCCCGGAGCAAAGATTGTCTTTCCATCTTCTTATATCCTTTTCTATCTCTTCTTTCAGAATGCTGTAATTTTCAGTGTAGAGGTCTTTTGTCTCCTTCATTAGATTGATTCCTAGATACCTAATTTTTTGGGATGTTATTATGAAAACAATTGTTTCTATAATATTTCTCTCATTGAGTCTGTTATTTATGTACAGAAAGACTATTGATTTTTGAGTGTTGGATTTTTATTATGCTACACTGTTGAATCTGTCAATTAAGTCTAGAAGTCTTTTGGCAGAGTTTTTTGGGTCTTCTATGTAGAGTATCATATCATCAGCAAATTGTGACAGTTTAATTTCTTCCTTTCCTATCTTTTTTCCTTTTATTTCTTTCTCTTTTATAATTGCTGTGGCTAATGTTTCTAGAACCATATTGAACAGAGGTGGTGATAGAGGACATCCTTGTCTTATTCCTGATTTTAGTATGAAGGATTTTATTTTCTGAGCATCTAGAATATTGGCTGTTGATTTTTCATAGATAACCATTATCAGGTTGAGATAAAGACCATTTATTCCTACTTTATCTAGGATTTTTATCATGAATGTGTGCTGAATTTTGTCTAAAGCTTTTTCTGCATCTATTAAAATGATCATATGGTTTTTTTCCTTTGTTAATATAGTGTAGTATTTATTGAGTCACATATATTGAACCATCCTTGCATCCCTGGGATAAATCCAACTTTGTCAGGGTGTTTCACCTTCTTGATGACCATTTTTATTCTGTTGGAAGTATCTTTTTGAAGATTTTTTTCATCTATGTTCATAGGGAGATTGGCCCATAGTTCTCTTGTTTTTTGTTGGGAGTTTCCCTGATTTTGTAATCAAATTATACTTTCTTCTATGAAATAATTTCAATTACACTCAAGAGATTAAAGTATAGTAGTGGTAATTCTTCTCTAAATATTTTGTAGAATTCAGCAGTGAAGCCATTAGGACTTGGGCTTTTCTTTTTTGGTAATATTTTAATTACATTTTCAATGTCACTGAATGTATTGGTTTTGACTTTTTATATCTTCTTCATTCAACTTTGGAAGTTCATATATATCTAGGAACTTGTCCATTTCTTCTCTTTTTTTTAAATTTTATTAGAGTATAGGTGTTTCAAAGTAGGTATTGATGAGCCTCTGGCTCTTTGGTGGATCTGTTGTAATTTCACCTTTTTCATTCTTGATTGCATGGATCTGAGACTTTTCTTTCCTTTTGTTGATACAATTGGCTTAGGGTTTATCAATTTTATTTATTATTTCAAAAAACCAACTCTATGATTCATTTATTTTTTTCTATTGTTCTCTTAGTCTCCATTGCATTGATTTCTGCTCTGATCTTTATAATTTCTTCTCTTTTATTATCTTTTGTTTTGCTGCTTCTTTTTCTAGAAGCTTAAGGTTAAGCATTAGGTTGATTTGAGCTCTCTCTGCTTTCCTAGTTTGGGCATTCACTGCTATGAATTTCCTTCATAGAACTGCTTTCATTGTGTCCCATCGATTCCTGTATGTTGTATCGACACTATCATTTAATTGTAGAAACTGTCTAATTTCTTATTTCCTCTGTGACCCAATGGTTGTTCAGGAGGGTGTTATTTAATTTCCATATGTTTGGAGAACTTCTTTGGATTTCTTAGGCTATTGACCTCCAGTTTAGTTGCACTATGGTCTGATAATATACAGAAAATAACTTTTATTCCTTTGCATTTACTTAAGCATGTTCTGTGAGATAGCATGTCGTTTCTTTTGGAGAATGACCCATGCGCAGGTGAAAAGAGTGTATACTCTTATTTTGTGGGATGAAACACTCTGTAGATATATATTAAGTCCATGTGTTGTAAGACTTGGTTCAGTTCTATTATTTTGTTATTGATTTTTTGTCTAGATATGTCTATCTGTGTCAGTGGAGTATTTAGTGCCCCCACTGCAACTGTATTAGTTCTTATTTCATTTTTCATATCCATTAATGTTTATATTGTATTGTTTTGGTCATTAGTATTCATTGCATATATATTTATGATTGTCACTTCTCCCTCTTCTATTTTTCCTTTAAAATAATGTGGTGACCTACTTTGTCTCTCAGTTAGTTTTGGTTTGAAATCTACTCTGTCTGCAAATAAGATAGCTACCCTCTTTTCTATAGAACTGTTTTCCATCCTTTTACTCTGTCTATACATTTCTTTGTGGATTAAGTCAGTTTCTTGTACACCACATATTGTTGGATTTTGCTTCTTAATCCATTCTGCCAGCTTATTTATTTTTATTGGTGAATTGAGGCCATTAACTTTGATGATTATAACTGTTATGTATTGACTTTTCACTTTCATGATATTTTCCTGTAGTTGGTTCTTTTATTTATTATCTTTTCCTCTCTCACTTTAATTTCTTACCTTGCCTGGTATATATTTGCTCTGTTGGCCCTAATGGAGTTGTGCTCTTCATTTTCCTTTTCCATGATATTGTTTAGAACTGTTTGGATTGCTAGTTTTGTTGTTCATGAAATTACTCAGGTGTTCTTTGCCATGGAAGTATCTTATTTCCCCATCTATTTTGAAAGATAGTCATACAGGATACATCAGTCTAGGATGGAGGTTGTTTTCTTTTAGGACTTAAAATACCTCACTATAGGCTCTCCATCACTTGAGGATTTGTGTTGAAAAGTCTGCTGTGATTCTGATGGGCTTTATTTTGCATGTGATTTGTTTCCTTTCATCTGATTGTAGCATTTTGTTCTTCTGTTGTGTTTGCAGGATCTTGATTATTATATGTTTATGTGTAGATCGTTTTTTTTTTTTTTTTAATCGTGGCTAGTTGGAGTCCTATATGCCTCACTTATCTGTCTGTCAAATTCTTCCTCTCTATTTGGGAAGTATTCTGTAATTAATTCTGTGAACTTTTTTATGTCATTTGAACTTTCTCCTGTTACTTCCTGGATTCCTATCCATCTTATATTATTGTCCCTTGCAACATCTAAGAGTCATTGGATCAATTTCTCATGTTCCTTTACTGTTTTGTTTTGTTTTTTTCTTTACTGTTTTTAAGAGATCTCTCCTTTCATGGTTACGGACTGCAATCCTATCTTCTATATCTGAAATTGTATCTTCACATTTTTTCATTCTGCTGTGAATGCTTTTATAGTTTTTAATCTTCTGGATAGCTGTTTGAATCTGTTTCATGGATTCCATTTCTGTCCTATTTTGGGCAATTAAGGTTTCCATTTCTTTCCTATGTTGGGCATTCATGGTTTCAATCATGGTCTTCATCATGGTCTTGAAGCTTTTTTTTTTTTTTTTTTTAATCTGTTTCTGTTCTATAGTCTCTAATCATGTCTTTCATTCTTCTCAAAATCTCTGTGGTTATCTGGGGAATTATTTCTGTTTTGACTTTTTCTAGAGCTTCATTTATCTGTTTTTATTTTACTTCCTTTGGTTTTCATTCAGGGTATCCAGATGGTTGACTGTCAGACTTTTCCACCTCATTTACAGCAGAGTTTACCTTTGGTGAAGTAGAAGTCTATGTTTGTGTTTTGCTTTAGTACCTTTTCATTTATATTTTTTGTCATTGTTATTGTCCTTGGTTCAATTTCTGGGTTACTACTTCAATCCTTCAGATATATCTGGTATTTAAGTTTTGAGTCTCTTATGACTCTGTGGCAATGTCATTTCATTGTACCAGGTAGGACAACTGATTAAATCAATCAGAACACCTTAGCCCAAGAGATAAAATCAGCAACACAATAGCACCAAGCACAGCTTAGAAAATGACAGTTTGTGATAGTTATTCATCTATCTCCTTTAACTGCATGAGTTAAATCAAAATAAAAAACCAGGACAAAATATGTTTATAGTGAATAAATTCTTCAATATAGCATCTTTCCCTTTCATAATGGTAATTTAGAAGGAGTTAGGGAGGGCAATTAATGGCAAACTCATGGCAATCAAGAGCAGGAAAAAAGAAGAAAAGGCAAAGAAAGAAAGTAAATTTTAATTAGGATATAAACAGGAACAAAAAGGGAGAGTAAGGGAGATCAATGTGGAAAGGAGAGTGGGATAGAGAACAAAAGAAGATAAGAAAAAAAGATTTAAAAAAGAAAAAAATTGAGAATAGAAAAACATAAAACTTTTAAATGATTAAAGATAAGAAAAAACAGCACTTTGAAAACAAAAAAATACAAATAGAAATGAAGGGCCCCCTTCAGGGTATGCGTTTGTTGACACAACAGACAGCATGGCCAGGAGTGTGTAAATCTAAGTTAATTGGTCTCAGCAAGTCAGCAGCTATTATCTGGGGTTCAGGCTCATTTCTTTCTACAAGGCCCAAGTTGAGATCTCTCACCACCTATTGGTTGAATTCTGAAAGATTCTACTGCAGGTTTCAGCTGTTTCTCCCCTCAAGTTAGATTATATGAGGTGCTGGTCCATCCAATTTATCTCTATGTGAAGTGCTGGTCCCTCCAATTTACCAGTTATGTTGGTGTGGTGTGCTTTTATCTCAGATTTTCTCCACTTTTTCAGTGAGCTCCAATTTTCATCTAGGAGTCTCAGGGAGGCCCCTTTCTCTTGTTCTTGGGGGGAGCACAAAAACCACTGTGTTAGCACCCACATGGCTGGGCTTCTCTGGGCTGAAGGTGTGAGCCTACAAGAGTGTCATGAGTTGCTGCCAATCTTCTATGGAATGCTGGGTTGAAGGGCACTGCTACTAATTAAAGTCTTAAGTGAAATTGAAAGGTAAGCAGTACTCGCAAATTCATTCCTGGGAGCCAGAAGCACTTGATTCCAAAAGCAGAGGAAGACCCAATCAAAGAGAGAGAGAGAGAGAGAGAGAGAGTAGAGAGAGAGAGAGAGAGAGAGAGAGAGAGAGAGAGAGAGAGAGAGAGAGAGAGACAGAACTATAGATCAGTCTCCCTAATGTACATAGATGCAAAAATCCTCAATAAGATAGTGGAAGACAGAATACAGAAGTTCATCAAAAAGATGATACAGGTCCAGGGATTTAGCTAATGGTGCAGCTGACTTCCTGGCAAATTCAAGCCCTCTGGCTCAATCGCTGGTACAAAAAAAAAAAAAAAA
>NW_022900918.1:6496010-6518004 GCF_012274545.1 Fukomys damarensis
AAAAAAAAAAAAAAAAAAAAAAAGAAGAATATCATGATATCATGAAGGATGACCAAGTGGGATTCATACCAGTGATACAGGGAGAGTTCAACATATGTAAATAAATGAATATAATCCACTATATTAACAGAGCAAAAGGCAAAAACATATGATCATCTCTATATATGTATAAAAAAACATTCTAAGAAGTCCAGTACCCATTTATTATAAAAAAGACTCTACATAAAATTAAAATAGATGGTCTTTATCTTATGTCTCAAACTGACAAAAGCATTATATGAAAAACCAACAGCCATCATCATACTGAATGGCCAAAAACTGAAATCCCTTCTACTAAAATCAGGAAGAAATAAGCATGTCCACTTTCACTATTTCTGTTCAATATTTTTCTGGACAACTCCAGACATACTCAGTCACAGCATCTTTGACAAAGGAGCCAAACACCCTCTCTGGAGGAAAGAGCCTCTTTAATAAAAGGTGCTGGAAAAACTGTGTTTCAACTTGCCAAAGATTAAAACTAGGCCTATATCTCTCACCATGTACTAATGTAAAATTGAAATGTACCAAAGAGCTAAATATTAAAATAGAAATACTAAACCTGGTGGAAGAGAGGTTAGGTAGAACTCCTAAAAATATTGGTGCAGGAAAAGACTTCATGAACAATACATCATTTGCATGAAACCTAGCACAAAGAAGTAACAACTGGGATCTCATCTTATTTATATGCTCCTACACAGCAAGAGAAACCAGCAAAAAGAGTGAAGAGACAATCTACAATATGTGAAAATAATTTTACCAGCTGTTCCTCAAACAAAAGTCTTGTATCTACAATATATAAAAATCTGTTAAAAAAAATCCACCTCCCAAATTTAAAGTACCAAACCAAAAATGGGCATCTGAAATGCACAGACATTTCACAGTTGAATAAGTAGAATCAGAACAAATGGCTTCCATCAAGAAATCAACCAATAACAAATGCTGGTGGAGTTATGGGGGAAAAAACAATCCTTGTCCACTGTTAGTGGGAGCATAGACTGGAATAAACAGTGTGGAAATCAGTATGGAAATACCTAAAAAATACAGGATAAGAGATTCCCTTTGACTCAGCAATTAACCTGATGGGTACCTTCTCAAGAGAATTAAAAGCATCATACCACAGTGAAATGTTTTCGCCCATGTTCATAGAAGCACAGTTTGTAAACGTAAAATCTTAGAAACAGCCCAAATGCCCATCTTCTGGTGACTGGATAAAGATGTGATATTTTTGTTTTGTTTTGTTTTTTATAAAAGGGAGTACTACTCAGCCAAAAATAATGAGAAACTGGATACATTTATAGCTAAATGGTTACACATTGAGGGGATACTCTTAAGTGAAATAAATAGGACACAACTAATATGTAAATACCAAATAGTTTCTCTAGTGTGAGAAACTGAACTTGTAAATGAGGACCAAAATGTATAACAGATAATGTGAAATAGGAATAAAACTTCCAAAGGGCATCGAGGAAGGGAAAGTGTGGGTAGAGGAATGGAAGGAAGGGAAAGAAAAACATGTGAAAAACAAAATAAAAATAGAAACAAAGTTTTCATAAATAGTGGGGAGTGTAAGTAAGAGTTGAAAGGACGGATGGGAAATGGGGAAAAAAAAGAATCAAGGTACATTATGTAAAGATACAAGTGCTGGAAGGCCACGAGTTCTCTGTTACATACCTGAATGTTGGAAGTGAGAGAAGGCAATAATTTCAAAGTCTGCTTTAGATAATTCCAGAGCAAGATAATCCTTACCAAGTTTTGTTGAATATTTCAAGAATTTGGACCTCAGACTCCATGATTTTTAATAAAACCTTTTGAGATCTGTGTATATTGTATGTCAGAGACTTGCATAAGCCTACATACTTTTTTTTTTAAACCAGGGATCAATCTCAGGACATTGCACTTGTGAGACAGGCATGGTGCCACTGAGCTAAATCCTTGGCCCTCCCTCATTTTATCTTTATGTTCATCCATGTAACTAGCTTTGATAAATGAATCTCACAATACATGCTAACCAATAGTTTGTTTCTATGGCATACTTTTCTATATTTCTGTGAATATCATGGATTACAGGGTGTTCTATAATCATAAATGGATATATAAGCCATGACTCAGAATTAAATCAAATTTATTAAAGTTTATCATGACAACCAAAATCAATCTGGCTTATTAGACATATTTTTATGTAAATAAAAGTCCAACATACTATCTATATTGAGATATTCCCTCAAAATATTCATAAGTGTTATATCTGGAACATTCTAAAATTAAAAGAAAGAAAATCAATGTAAACAAAGCTACTCTTCCCTCAGTTGTTGAACAATAAAATTTATATTGTGAAATGATTAGTGTGAGATTATATGTATTTTCCTTTTACCACAAAATAGGGGGAGTTAAAATAATTTTAGTGCCCCTATATTATTATCATAGAATTTTAATTTCTATTTGTAATAACAGATCTATACCTCTGCTGCCCAATTTATTTAACAAAGGAACTAGTTAAAATGAGATGTATATGCTGGAGATTTGTTGAGGTATTAAAATGCTTGCATTTTTATCTCAGAAGAAAATCTTGTTATTTGTTTCAAATAAATGGATTACTCTATTACTTAATCTTCTAAAGTAATAGATATCAAGTCAGTAAATGTATTTGTAGAAATCAGGATGCTTTAAGTAGTCTGTAGCAAGCAAATTTAAGATAATAAAAAAAGAAGTTATTAGTTTTGATACCAAAGGCTCCACAGAAAATATTCTACTTTTGACAAACATGGCTAAGTATTGGGTCTAGATAATGCCTACATGACTAACTATAAGACATGAAATAAGAATATATTTTATGACATCGATAGTTGTTTAATTCACTTTGCCATATCATTGAACAAAGGCTATATAAAGCAAAATATTACATTCTAAATAATTAACAAAGGCAGAAATAAGTTTAAATGGAACTCTAAGGATCTAATGAGGTAACATAGTATTTATAATCTTGGTAACTTTCATAAACAAGCACATTGGCTAAATGAATTCTATTCCCTAGGAGGGAAGTTTTGATCTAAGGCAGTAGAAAACCTATTAATATTGGCTTTGAGTAAATGAATGATTAGCGATTAGCAAATTCCCCAAGTCAGAAGTTATTCGAACAATATGTTAACCATCCTAAGAAAATGGAGAAATTTTTTGATACTTAACTGTAAAATTCACCATACTTCAAAAATCCTCTAGTAGGGCTGGTGATGTAGCTCAGTAGTGCTGCTACCTGCCTGGCAAGCACAAGGTTCTGGATTCGATCCCTGCGAAAGAGATAGAGAGGGAGAGAGAGAGAGAGAGAGAGAGAAAGAGAGATCCTCTAGTAAATTCACCATATGCTTGAAGAAATTTAAACTTTCAATATTTGTCCAATATCTTCCTATATTCTCTAAAATTTGTCTTTAAAATTAGACTTATTATGTTACTTGATACCAAACAGTGAGGGATTTAGCTCAGTGGTGCCGGTGCCTGACTCTCAAGCACAAGGACACATGTTTGATCCCCGGTACCAAAAACAAACAGAAATTGATACCAAACAGACATATGCTTGTTTTTATCAAATGGAAGTCTTTAGATTCTTTTTAGGACTTCTAATGCATGGATATGTTTTAAAACTATAATAAGGGATCTATAAAGACTATAAATACTTGCAGATATAAATGGGTATCAATTATCAGAATGAACAATATTCAGCTAAATGGTAGGTTTCTATGTGTGACATAATCCATATATTCAAAGTATATGTACAACATGTCACTATCAATACATATTCTTATTTTTCCTGGAGGGCAGTTAAGTATAAATTTAGTATTAAGTGATCACAACTAAATGTTTTCATGAAAATAAGAGACCTTAGTAAAGTTTAGTATTCTGATGAAAGCTTTTACAAGCTAAGGATATCTGAAAGCAATCACATTTTATCTACTCTTCAAATCTTTTCCTTCATTTCTATTTCTGACTTTCAACTTAATTTCCTAACTCTATTCTAAAACTCTGTCACATGTTTTTGGAATTACACTGGTTGTTTTAATATATAGCAGCTCTAACTTTCATTAGCAACTAGCTTTACTCTGTGTAAAAAGCCTATTTTTGTTTTTTTGGTTGAGGCCTCCTAATCACATTTTAATTATTTATTTTACTGGTTTGTTGTTTTGTTGTTATTGAACTGTTTACCTAAGGGTTTAGCTTTCATTAAACCTTCTGATTAGCTCATCAAGCTGATTGTGGGTAATCTCTTTCCAATACTCTCTTATGTAAATATAGAGTAACAGTTCTCTTTTCCAATTTGTTTCTTATTTACTGAAGTCTGATTATTAAGATGAACCCTGTTTTCCTCTTTATTATTATGATACAGAATTCGTTAATTCTTCAAACAAGAATTAAATTTTAACTCATTTTACTTTTGGCTGTGTTGTCTACCAAGTTTACTTTCACATAACAACTGCTTCTAAATTGGTGAATTCCTTTTAATTTTAGTTTAGTGTGCTTTTTTTTTTTTTTGTAGTTTTCTCTGGGAAAGGGGGACCATAAAAAACTGAGGAAAGGTAAATCAAAATCATGACATTTTCGTGACAATAGCTTCAATTTCCATATTTCTGTATATGGAATGAAATATAGATTAACAGTTTTAAAAGAGTAACAAATCATAATCTTAGAATCAGAAGCAGCTCCTTATGATATGCATGTCACATAATCTTCAATTATTGAGTAGGTTTATAGAATCATTTCGCCTTACTAACCCTGGACAGACGTGTAATCATTAAACAGGACTTAATCTTTTTTAATGGCACATGGTTGGAATATATTGCACACTTTCATCTCCTTCAGCTTTGAGTCAAGAGCTAGCTGTATAACTTTGTGAAGTACAGTGCAAAATGAAAGCATGGGGCCCCTTATTCATGAATCATTTTTGAAAAAAATTTAAATGGCAACCTCAGAATTTTTAAAATGTGGGTCCCTTTTCTGCATTAAATGATGTGAAGCTGCATAGGCCATAAAATAAAACAACTCCTTAAGTAAGTCTGGCCGGGACTAAATTCTTGATGAAGAAACACAAGCCAAACTATATGTATACTGTTGGTTTCTGCAAATCAATGCTAAGCACTTCTCCTACACGTTTTTTAATGATCTGACAAATAATCAGGCAATATTTTCAGAACAAAGATCATTATATTTCTTCGCACTGTATATTAAATTAATTCCTTTTATGCTAATTATCACCTTCCTTTTTGTTTATGAAATGTTATTTCAAATAACATTATAAATGTCCTACACTTTGCAAAGCTTTCTTCCGTTCATTAAGCAGTCCCTGTCTGCTCTTTCTCCACAGCATGTAGATATGCTGTTAATATGAAACTATTCATTTGACATTAAACTTATGTTTACCTTCAAGACAATGATTTACCTGAAGTCTTAGAAGTATTCTCAGTAGGCTTTGTATCCTTAAGACAGCATACACATATAAAATATTTAACAACTATATGTTAAAATATTAAATATCTGTATTAATAACTGATACATATATATTTGATACTATTAATCAATTTTAAAAATGCTTCAAATTTTAAAAACTACAGGTAAGTATCATCTCATCTGTGCTACAATGTAAATTTGTTGTTCACCAGGACAATTTGTACAATTTCAGTCTTCTAAATGACTCTAATTTATAGTGTTTCATTAACCAGAGGCAATCATATTTTTTAAGATAAAGTGAAGGAGAAAAATAATGACATGTTAAATATGATTCAAGTTCAATAAATCCTGTTATTATATATATATATATATTTTTTTTTACATAACTGTAATAGGAGAGTTCACTTAATGTACTGACATCTCTCTCATTCACACAAAACAATGAGCACAAATGATTGTAAAATGTTGAATATGCAAATTCAATGTGTGAAAGTGTTCAATTATGATGCATGTAATACATCATACCCAGTTTAATCAGTTTATGACAGTAATATTTTTAATGAATGATTAAAATAATTGATAAAATATGTAATATTTTTAATGAATGATTAAAATAATTGATAAAATATATTTATGTTAGAAAATAATCTGCACTTAACCTTTATTGAGCTTTTATATTTTATCAGTTACAATGAAAATGCACAATTTGTTTTATCTTTTTGGCATTAATTATAGCTAACAAAGACATAGCATTCATGTTATAAGACAAAACAAAAGAAAGGAAAGAAAAAGGATGAAGGATTATGAGCACTGTTTTTGTTTTAATAAGTAGCCTATCAATAAAACTTCAGGCTTTTAACATATGAGCTATATCACACAATTTCTAAACCTGGAATTTTGAAACTATATGGCCAAATGGAAATTCATTTCTGGATATATGAATACATATTTTTTATTACAAAATCATTGCATAAATTTCAATAGATCCTAAATAAAAACTTACTCATACAAAATGAATAGGTCATAATCTCATCACTTTCATTAGATATTTTAAATGTTGCTATGATTTTATTAATTAGACTATGATCAAAAGTGATTTTTGCATTACTTCTTGGCCTTTTGTCTAAGATCAAGTGTAAAGTCCATTTTTTTTCTAGTATGTTATTCAAGACATATGTTTTATTTTAATCTAAATAAAAATCAAATTCTTAAAATTATAGTATTAAAAACCATTGAACATTTGTGGATCCCAATATGGCAGACACCATACTTAATTGTTGAAATAATCCACATGTTTTTCTACTTGAATTCAGAAGCTGGGCTTCTTTCTCAGGCTGTCTGACATTTAAAGATGGTGACATAAGAGAGTCAGATCCAGTGAATGGTGATAAAATTTACTCTCCAATTACAGAATAATCAATACAAACCTCTTCTTCCATTTGCCAGGCAGATGTTAATGAGAAATGAATGTGGCAGACCCTGTCTTAAAGAAGTCAGGTTGAATCCATCACTCCTACCTCACCACAAAACATATTTCATGTGAGGAATAGTTTATCGATTGAGATATTGATATTCTTTTGTTAAAGCAAATCTTTAGTTAATACACTAAGGCTAGGTTTAAAGAAGTTTTGAAAGTACAGACATTTATTATTCTTAATATTGTTTCCTCTTTTATATTTCCCAAGAATAGAAAAAATAATTCTTCTTACCATTTTTGTGATTACAACTTATTTTAACACTTTTAAGTAGATTACATAATGTTTGCATTTTTGACCAGAAAAACACTATGATGAGCACTTTGCTTGTCTCTCTCTCTATATATATATAATTCATTTTATATTAATTGATATATGGTTGTTCACAAAATTTTAGTTTTTATATCTTTTGTTCTAGAAATAGTGTTTTTAATTTTTACTCCAGTTTATACTTTGTTATCCTGAACATCTTGCTCTGTCAAATTGTTAAAAGTTCACTTTTTTATATATTATTATCATGCAGTTTCAAAATATTTAATATGAGAGGAAATTTGTGTTACTTACTAGGTTTAGGTATAAAATTATGTTTAGATATCATTTTCAGGCATATGATAATCCATTTGGTACTATTGTACTGGCTACACACAGGCCTGAAATAATTAGGTCACAGTGTCCTGAACTCCTATCCCATTTCAATGAAAGAATTACATAGTGCAATTAATGTAGTCAAAATGTTAAATAAATGTAGTTGTAAGTACAGTAATTAGCCTGAAGTGTGTACAATGAATGATTAAGAGTTTAAATTTTCAGTTGTTCATGATTCTACCACTCTCTCTATAGCAAGATTATTTTGTTAATTATAGTAATATTGAATAAATACATATTCATAGTCTTTTATTCTCCCCTATTTAATAAGTCACTCTTCAAAAGTGATTGAATTAAAATTGTCACAAATCTGTGGATTTCATGAACAGGACACACATGCTTAAATACCAAATAGTTTCTCTGGTGTGAGAACCTGAAAATATAAATAAGGATAAAAATATATAACACATAATGTGAAATAGGAATAAAAGGTGCAAAGGGAAAGGGGAAGTGGGAGAGGTAGGGCAAAGGAAAGAAGAAGATAGATTAACATAAAAAAAACAGAAAATGATACAGTTTTGATAAATAGAGAGAGGTTGAAGGCAGGTCAGGGGAATGGAGAAAAAAACAAGAAACAAGGTATATAATGTAAAGGTAAAAACCTCCAATGATGAATGTCATTATATCATACACCTGAAATGTATTAATAAAATTAATTTAAAAACCAAAAAAAGCTAACTAACACACAAAAATCTGGGGATTTCTGCTACTTGCTCCATTATACATTTGGGATATAGACCTAACCACCCATTAGACCAAATTCTGTCTAGATGTGTGTGTACACACACACACACATATATATATATCACACATTTGTGTGCATAGAGATCCATATATGTGTGTGTGTGTATATATTGATACACACACACCCATATATATATGCACAAACATATCACACTAATATGTGTACTTTAAATACTATTTCTCCAGAAGATGGTGACTGACACTGAATAAATTAATAAAATGTATGTTGGAGAAATGTAAACATGATCGAATCCATGCTAAACATAATATCCCTTAGTAGTCTAACCAGAACTATGCACAAAAAATATAGTTCCTATAGTTTCCATTAATGTGGACCAAGATTCATAATTTATCAAGAAGTGTACCACTCAGTGAGGCAGGAGAGAATTAACGAAAAGGCTGGAGAAAGAAGGGAAAATTCAATGACTTTCAGAGCTAGATCTGAGGTATAAGATACTAAGGAAAAGGGTGGAGAGCAAGAGAGGGTCCACCCTGTAGCTTATTTTCTGTGACTAGGTGTACCTTGTTATGTATTACCCTTGGATCGGGATGTCCATGTCTGAACACAATGGAAAAATGTAATCAGGTAATTTAGCATATATACAATAAATCCCCATCATGTGCTCTGTTATCTTCAGCAACAGTTGGTTGCCCTCAGACTTAATTAGCATTTCACTGACTATGTGTATCCTATGGGCTTTGAATGGCAAAAGAGTTTCTCTGATGGTCATAAAAGAACAAGAACTCTACTGTCAATGAATGAGGCTGCATCAAGCTGCTCTCTGGCAAAGTCATACTTCAGAGCAATCCCTCATCTCACTCTTATAAAGTCTTAAAACTCTCAACTCAAAGACATTTAAGGCCGTCATCTCTTCTCACTGGTCCACTCTCACCCTGTGGAGTGAATCTTTCCTTTTGTCTTTCAAATAAGCCACTGAGCCTATTGTTACACTTGAACATCCTGCTCACTTCTTTGCACTGACATCTAGAATTTGGATAATAACTAAACCTGGTAAAATTAGGATATACTGAACATGTTCTATGTTGTTATAGTCTGATTTTAATTTAACACTTTTTTTCAAATATATGATTCCTTTCAAAATCAAGAAATGTGTTTTGTATAAAGCAAAGGAATTCTGCTGGAAAACTTTTGTTATATTTTTATATTTCAATTTTCATTGAAATCTTTAGCACATTGTCCTCACTGTGATTTTAAATTTAAAAATCCAACAATTGTCAGTCAACAATAATAGTATAGGACATATCTAAATTCCATCCTTCTAATAGGTTACAGAATTAATTTAATTATTAGTAGTTTAAACAGGATATATAAGTTCCTATATATATCTCTTTTAGGTTGAAATTACCACAGCACAGTGAATTCACATTCTGTCAGTTCAAAGAATGCTCCTATTGGCTTTATCATATTCATATACTATTATTATATGATTAATATGAAAATATTAAAGGACTGCCTTCCCTGACATCAGCCCCAGTGAGGAAGGCCGCCCTGAGATCTCTCCCACCTGCTTAGGCCCCGCAGATTTGCGCCATCCCCTACCTGCTTTGACACCAGCTCTAGCAAGGAAGGTAGCTAGCTGCATGGGCACCCTTGAAATATACCCCATGACACCCCCCTGCACCAGTGCTGTCAAACCTTCTGATTGGGCTAGTCCTTGGACCCAATCTGCAGAGGCATAGGTGGTTATAAACGGTATTTTTATGAGCTCCCAACTTTGAACCTCTTTAAAGAAAGGGTGGGGGAAACCTGTAATAGAACTTTATGGAGTTCAACCCTGCAGGTTGGGAAACTCAATTTAGGCCTTGTGGACTGAGGTCAGTCTGAGTCGTGGGGATCTGCCATTGGCTAGCTGAGAACAGGGGATTTGGTTCTGCACATGGCTGTACACGTGGTATATTATAACAGCAGAGACATAGTCTGAAAGAGGCCCTTAAATTATTTATTTCTCTCTTTTTCTCATTCCACCTTTCAATTTCTTTCTTTTTTCTGTCCTCTTTCTCCAATGCAATCTCCTGCTCCACCATATTATCCCACATCTCCCTTTCTTTCTTTCTTTCTTTCTTTTCTTTTCTTTTTTTTTTTTTTTTTTTTTTTTTTTTTTTTGGTACTGGGGATTGAACTCAAGTCCTTGTGCTTGCAAGGCAGACCACCGAACTGCTGAAGTAAATACCCGGCCCTCATCTCCCTTTATATTCCTGCTCCTGCCCTAACTCAGACTTCTCCTTTTATCATTTTTTCTTTTTTTCCTTTATGCTCTTTTCTCTGCCATTTTTACCTCACTCATGGGTCAGTAGTTTCAAGGAAAAGTGAGCCCCTGTTACTGTTAAGGAGATATATTATTTTCCTTATTCTTGCACTCTGTCTATCCCTTTTGAATTTAATAGTTTTGTAAAGATTGTATGGTCACTCTATGTCCTCTGGCTTCACTTGTAACCTTCTCCAATTATTTTACTTATCTACTCCTCTTGTCCTAACTCTGTCTAGGCCCCCATCCTAAATGGTAAAGATGCTATTTTGAAAAGCATATTCACTGCAAACATATTTTAGGCTGCTTTGCGATTTTAATTTAATTTACATGGATTAAAGGTGATAGAGTAATAACTATCACAAGTGTTCAATTTGCAAGTTGTGGTTGATTCTATTGTGCTGCTGAATGTATCAACTGGGATAAAGGATTGTGATTGATTTAGTGTGTTGTTTTCTCCGATATTATGAAAATGAGAATGTCTATGAGACACTAGCATTTCAAAAGCCAAAGCGCAACTATATCAGGAAGATTTAAGCAATAGCCCAGAAACTAAACCAAGGACAACCCAGCAAAAAATAAATAGAAATGAGAAAATACTTAAGCAAGACACAAAGACAGACTTCCAATTCACCAATGGCAAACAGTAGGGCAAATGAAGATGACAAGTCTGATAGTGAACCAGCAGGATATCCTTAATCCATAGCACAGGTAGTAACAAAACAGATCAATCAGGCACTAGAAAAATTCAAAGTAGAAATAATTTCCCAGATAACCATAGAGATGATTAGCAAAATGGAAGTCATGATTCGAGACTCTAGAGCAGAAACTGAGAAAAAAATAGATGAGCTCAGGACCATGATAGAAGCCATGAAAACCCAGCATAAGAGAGAAATGGAAACAATGAATGCCCAACAGAGGAAAGAAATGGAATCCATAAAGCAGATTCAAACAGATATCCAGGAGATTAAAAACTCTATTGAAAGTGTACGCAACAGAATAAAAGATTGCAAAGACAGAATTTCAGATATAGAAGATAGGATTGCAGTCAGTGACTGTAAAACTAGAGTTCTCTTAAAAACTGTAAGGGATCATGAGAAATCGATCCAACAACTTCTAGATGATGCAAAGAAGAATAACATAAGACTGATAGGAATCTGTGAAGTAGCAGGAGAAAATACAAATGACTTAAAAAAGTTGTTCACAGAATTAATGCCAGAAAACTTCCCAAACAGAAGGGAAGAATTAGACATACAGATAAATGAGGCATATAGAACTCCAACTAGCTATGATAAAAAAAAAAAATCTACACCTAGACATAGACAAGATCACAGAAATCCAACAGAAGAACAAAATACTACAAGCAGTAAAAGAAAAGAAACAAATCACATGAAAAGGAAAACCCATCAGAATTATAGCAGACTTTTCAACAGAAACCCTCAGGTCAAGGTGAGCCTGGAGTGAGGTATTTCAAGTCCTAAAGAAAACAACCTCCAACCTAGACTGATGTATCCTGCACAACTGTCTTTCAAAAATGTATGGGGAAATAAGATACTTCCATGACAAAGAACACCTGAGAAACATCATGAACACAAAACCAGAACTACAAGGAATTCTAAAGAATATCCAAAAAAGGATGATGAAAGTCAAACAACATGAGGCCCAATAGCCCAAATCAAACAGGCAAGGCAAGAAACTAAAAGGAGTTGGAGGGGGGAGTAAAAAGACTCAAACAAAGGGCAATAACATGTCAGTA
This sequence comes from Fukomys damarensis, assembly GCF_012274545.1. NCBI lineage: Eukaryota > Metazoa > Chordata > Mammalia > Rodentia > Bathyergidae > Fukomys > Fukomys damarensis. The sequence continues at coordinate 6,508,370 of NW_022900918.1, forward strand.
ATAAGTCAGAATGTATCAATTATAACCACTAATGTCAATGGCCTCAATTCACCAATCAAGAGAAATAGACTGGCAAAATGGATTAAGAAGCAAAATCAAACAATATGTTGTATAAAAGAAACACACCTAGTGCAAAAAAAAAAAAAAAAGCCCACAGATTGAAAGTGAAATGATGGAGAACAATTTTCCATGTGACAGGAGCCCAGAAAAAAGCAGGGATAGCAATCTTATTCTCAGACAAAGTAAATTTCAATCCAAAACTGATTAAGAGAGATGAAGAAGGCCACTACATTCTTGTAAAGGGAACAATTCAAGAGGAAGAGATGACAATCATAAACATATATGCACCAAATGTTAATGCCCCCAACTATATAAAACAAATACGAAGTAACATGAATAACCAAATAAACACTAATACAATTGTAGCGGGGGATTTATATACCCCACTATCACAAACAGACAGATCATCTAGGCAAAAAATCAACAATGAAATACTAGAACTGTACCAAGCTTTGGAACACATGGACTTAACAGACATCTATAGAGTATTCCACCCCCAAAAATCAGAATATACATTCTTTTCATGCTGCAAATGGGTCATTCTCCAAGATAGACCACATACCAGCTCACAGAACAGTTATGAATAAATGCAAAAGAATCAAAGTTATCCCCCATATATTATAAAATCATAGTGAAATCAAGCTGGAGAACAATAGCTCGAGAAACTGTGGGAACTTGACAAACACATGGAAATTGAACAACACTCTCCTGAAAAATCAATGGATCACAGAGGAAATTAAAGAAGAAATCAGACAGTTTTTACAAATAAATGCAAATGCCAATGCAAAATACAGGAATCTATGGGGCACAATGAAAGCAGTTCTACATGAAAAATAGCACTGAACCCCCACACTAGGAAAATAGAGTGAGCTCAAATAAACAACCTAATAATAAATATTAGACTCCAAGAAAAACAAGAGCAAGAAAAACCCAAAATTCGAACAAGAGAAGAAATTACAAAGATTAGAGCAGAAATCAATGCAATAGAAACTAAGAAAATGATACAAAAACTAAATGAATTGAAGAGTTGTTTTTTTAAAATAATGAATACAATTGATAAAGTCTTAGCTAATCTTAACAAAAAAAGGAAAGAAAAGGCTCAGATCTATGCAATCAAGAATGAAAAATGTGAAGTCACAACAGATCCAACAGAAATCCAGAGGATACTCAATACATATTTTGAGAACCTGTACTCTAATACAATGGAAAACACAGAATAAATGGACAGATTTCTACATACTTATGAATTACCAAAGTTGAACAAACAAGATAAAAACATTTTAAACACTCCAATTACAATCAGTGAAATTGAATGTATAATTAAAAACTTACCAACAAAGAAAAGACCAGGCCCTGATGTATTCACTATTGAATTTTACAAGATATTTAGAGATGAAATGCTGCCACTACTCTTCAAACTTTTCAATGAAATTGAAACAGAAGCTATACTTCCAAATTCATTCCTGTAAGCAAGTATCACTTTGATACCCAAACAAGGGAAATATGCAACTAAAAAGCAGAACTACAGGCCAATCTCCTTAATGAATATACATACAAAAATCCTGAATAAGAAAAAGGCAATGAAGGTATCAACTACATTAGGCCCAACAGAACAAACGAAATAGGCAAAGCAAGAAAATACAAGGAGGTGAAAAAGTAAAAAGAGTCAACAAAAGACCAATAACATGTCAATAATAAGTCAGTACATATGAGTTACAACAATCAATGTCAATGGCCTCAACTCACCATCAAGAGAAATAGACTGGCAAAATGGAATAAGAAGCAAAATCCAACAATATGTTGTATACAAGAAACACACCTAGTGCAAAAAGAAGCCCATAGACTGAAAGTGAAAAGATAGAAAACAATTTTCCATGTGACAGGAGCCAAAAAAAAAAAAAAAGAAAAAAACAGGAGTAGCAATCTTATTTGCAGACAAAGTAAATTTCAATTTTTTATATGGCATTTGGCATATGTCACTATTGGATTTTGAGAGATTGCCTGTTTCCTAAGAGAAATTTCAAATTCAGTGTGAAGTCTTATGCCTTGTTTCTTCAAATTTTGAGGACAAATTACATTTATAAATTTGTAAATGATTCTGTGGCCAGAAATAAGGAAGCTTAAAGTGACTTTAGCATTTTGATTAGTATTCTGTTGGTATTAATGTATGATACTGACTCATATCATTACTTAAACTATTTACCTATAATATAAAAAGAAATAAAAACCTTAGGACTGTAAATATACTAAAAACCTTTGATCACTTATTCATACATATAGATATGTAAATTATTCAAATAACATTTCAAATGGTTTTAAATACTCAAACAGAAATAATACAAAAAATAATAAGTGTAAGCATTTCTCTTTATATTTTTTCCTTTTCTTTTTTTCCAGTACTATGGATTGAACTCAGGACCATTGCACTGAGCTACATCACCTGCCATGTTTGTTTCTTTTTTTTTTTTTTCAAAACAGTGTCTCTATAATTTTTTAAGCTATCCAGACTAGATTCAAATTTGTTATCCTCCTGCCTCAGCCTCCTAGAGTATTGGGATAATAGGCAGATGCCACTATACCTGAATCTTCTTGTAAAATTAACAAAAACAGAAACCTATATAACATCAGTGTCTGTTTTTATATACTATTAATTAATATTCTGTAGCTCTTTGAACCTTAGAGGCAAATATTTAATAATAAAAAAAATGATATCCATGTCCACTTTCTTGCTGACAGTAAAAATGAACCAACATACTCAGTTCTTTATAATTCTACTTTAAACATTCTATTAAATTACAACATTAAAGTTTCAGGAATATCATTGTTCTTACTATCTTCTTCATAATAGAAAATTTCATCTTTAGTTTTCTGGATACATAATTTCATGGAAGTTTCTGTGCAATTTACACATATGATAAATGTGGTTGAGTACTTTCTTGAAATAAAGTAGCTACTGTCAACTTCAACAGCTTGCTTTGTTAATTGTAGCTGCCAGCTTCCCTGCAGTACAAATGTTCACCTCAATGGAACATTAAATGGACCATTAGTAAAATTCCTGAGCTGAGTTTAAGTGAATGTATTATATTCACTTTGCCATAAATTTCAGTAGGATTAAACTGTCATGAGAAATATTTTTAACTGAGTAACCTGGTAGAATAAGAACAGCTTATTTTTAGGTAAATTATTCTATAACAAACAATGCAACAATGTATCTCAAGGAAGCATGTTAACTTTTCCTTTTATATGGTTCTGTCAAGGTGGTTTTCTGTACTGACTCTCACATGGCTCTGTTGGTGTTACTCCCATTATGGCATTTCACTAGTAAAAATTAATTAATGCTCAGTACAATGCCTTGCTGAGGGCATTTCAAAACCCAAATTACCCAACATTCTACATATAAAATGAAACTGGATAGGGTATTAATAATTCAGTACAACCGAGTGAGAGTAAAAAGTAAATTATGTATTCATATAATTTCACTAAACAAAATTCAAAGTCATAAGAATTTGGAATGTATCTTTTCATTTTTGAACTGTTTGATTACCTTTAATATAATTCTGACAGGCAAAAATCATGTAAAATATTGTTTTCTACACAATGATCTAAATCATAAACTCACTAATAATAACAATAATATCCCAATGGATCTAATATATTCCAGGTATTATCTTCCTCACAATTTCCCATTATTAGTTGGAAATAACCATAACTCAAATATCATAACTTTCTTTTGGCCCATATATTCAAAGAATTTGGGAGCTCGATTTTGTCAGGGAGATATCTTAACACTCATTTCAATAAAGTAATTGCTGTATCTACTTTTGGAAAATTTGTTCCTTCTGAAATTAAAAATGTATGGCAACAAAACATAAGTTCACAGGAATAGACAATAAATTATTTTTCAAGAGGGTCACTAGGGGATATGGCCATTCTCATTTCCTTCCTTTACTCCCTAGTCCTTTGAATTCTGATAATCACAAATACTTTTAAAAATGAATGTTGATTCAGAGTATGGCTTCCTGGGATACCTTGATTCAGCTCTACAAAATAATGTTTTCATTCAGACAACTATAATGGTATCTATTTTACAATATTGAGAAACTTGGAAAGACCAATGGGTTCTTAGAGCATAATTGCTATAAGAAATAAGATAATGGGTAAAATGATCCATTCTCTATTACCAATCAGATGCTTGGCTCAGACACTCTTGTCTTTGCCCAGTGAAAAGAGGAATTATGACCAAAGACATGAAAATTTTTGTGTATTCTCACTAATGTTAACTCGCATTCACCAACGTAGAATGTACAATGCAAAAACAGCAAAAAACCAATATCAAGTTCGCAATATGGCACCATTCAATTGAGTGATCAGCCAGCTACCTGGTGACAGGATTGATAAATGGAATAATTTCCACCATGGACAAGGCTGCATTTTGCCTTTATAGGAATAGACATTTCTGTACATACAGATTTTTCTTACATGTATGCAATGTTTTTGTCAAAACTCTCATCCATGGAATTAAAATCTGTATGGAGCTAAAGAAACATTTAAATTAAAATGAAGTTAACTTCACTAGCACAAGCAAAGATCTGAGCAGAAAGGACTGCATCACACTTGTAATTCCTTGCTCCAGTGTGAGCAAGGCTGGACCCTGCCCCACTCACAGTACCTTTCCTTGCATAGGAATGAAACTGTGATCAGACAGGCTGGCCCAGGATACTCCCCCCCACATACACCCAAAAGGGTGAGACCATCCCATCCAAAAGCCCAAGCAAGCTTTACATTTTGTATTCCATTGATATAGGGCAGAAAAAGTGAGGACTAGTCTAGTAACATAATTCTAAAGTAGGAAAATGTTTGAGGGCAGCTGGGAGCAGCCAAACACCCCAATTCCCATGATAGCCAACATTCAGTCCAATGGTCCACTTGAACCCCACCATCATGGCCTACATACACAAATCTGCTTTTCCTACCAACAGAAGCAAACATATGCCTTGGTTTCAAGGGAAACCACAGCTTGGCATGAAAAGATAGAGTATCTTCTGGCACAGAAAAAGCAGATCAAATAAACTCACAGACCCCAAAGATAGGCAGAGCAAGCGGTGACTGGCTTGATCCCAAGATGGCAGATATTGAAAGAAAAAAAAAATCTTCATTCAATAACACAGGAATTTGTTTTATTCAATCTTTTTATATATTTCTATTTTTAAATTTTCATTTTCCTTCATTGGGTCTTTGGGAAGGGGGATTTGGTGCTATTTCTCTCTTTTTATCTTTGTTTTCCTTTTTCCTTCAACTTTATTTTCTCTCCCTTCTTATCCTTCCTTTATTTTCTGTATATAATCGTATTAGTGCTTATTTGGTTTTTCATGTTACTTAATATTTGATTTAAATAGTTGGGGGCATTAATATTTGGTGCATATATGTTTATGATTGTCATCTCTTCCTCTTGAAATATTCCCTTTACAAGGATATACTGGCCTTATTTGTCTCTCTTAATCAGCTTTGGTTTGAAATTTACTTTGCTTGTGAGTAAGATAGCTACCCCTGCTTTTTTCTGGGCCCCTGTCACATGGAGAACTGTTTTCCATTCTTTCACTTTCAGTCCCTGGACTTCTTTTTGCACTAGGCATTTTTCTTTTATGCAACATATTGTCAGATTTTGCTGCTTAATCCATTCTGCCAGTCTGTTTCTCATTGACTTTGATGGTTGTAACTGATATGTTCTGACTTATTCTTGTCATGATATTGTCCTTTTGTTGATTCTTTTTAATTCTACACTCTCTATTCTTAGTTTCTTACCTTGCCTGTTTGATTTGCTCTGTTGGGCATTATGGTGTTGTGTTCTTCATTGTCTTTTTCTAGGATATTGTTTAGAATTACTTGTAGTGCTGCTTTGGTATTCATGAATTATCTCAGGTGTTCTTTGTCATGGAAGTATATTATTTCCCCATCCATTTTGAAACAGAGTTTTGCAGGGTACATCAGTCTAGGTTGGAGTTTGTTTTCTTTTAGGACTTGAAATACCTCACACCAGGCTCTCCTTGACCTGAGGGTTTGTGTTGAAAAGTCTGCTGTGACTCTGATGGGCTTTCTTTTGCATATGATTTGTTTCTTTTCTCTTACTGCTTGTAGTATTTTGTTCTGTTGAGTTTCTGGGATCTTGATTATTATATTTCTATCTGTAGATTTTTTTTTAATCATGGCTAGTTGCAGTCCTATATGCCTCACTTATCTTTTGCCAAATTCTTCCCCTCAGTTTGAGAAGTTTTCTTTCATTAATTCTGTGAACAGCTTTTTAAAGTCATTCGTATTTTCTCCTGCTATTTCACAGATTCCTATAAGTTTTATGTTATTCTTCTTTGCATCATCTAGGAGTTGTTGGAGCCCCACCCAGGAAAGAGCTATATAGGTGCACAAGCAATAGCCAAAGGCTGACCCTTATGCCATTGATAAGTGGTCAGAACCCTAGCCAGAAGCCTGCTCAGAAAACAGGAACTGGGGTGCACAGCCCCCAAGCAAAGACCCTGTTAGAAAATGGGCACAAAGAGACCCCAGAAAGAGGCACATTTAGATATCATCCCAAGTGTGCACAGGTCCCAGCCAGAAGCCCACCCAGACAAACAGGTCAGCTCAAGGATCTAGAAGGCCACCATTCTGGGCCTAAAAATGTGTGTACTGGTGAGCAGCAGAGAAAAAGCTGCTTGTAGGCTTTCTGAGAATTGAATACCGCTGTGTAAGCAGAAAGTTGCCTGAAAATAGAAGTAGCAGGCTGCATCTGTTGAAATAATAAAACACCTAAATAAGTCTCAAAACCAGACTTCCAGATAACCTATGGCAAACCCAAAGAGCAACAAATGTAACAATATGATATGCAAATACTTGGACTCCATGAACTAGCAAAGAAAAGGATCTGGAAAAAGTGAATTCAGAAATAATTTCTTAGATAACAACAGAGATTATGCTCATAGTGCAAGAAATGATTAATAAATCTAGAATGGACACAGATTACAAAAAAGAGGAGCTGAGGAACATGAAGAAATCACAACATAGGAAACACATGGAATCCAAAAAAATAGATGCAAACAAATTGCCAGGAGATTAAAAACTCCATTGAATGTTTATGCAGCAGAATGAGCCAATGTGAGGATGGAATTTCAGATATACAAAATAGGATGGCAATTAATGATAAGGAAAATAAAATAATCTTAAAAAATACTCAGGGGCCTGGGCTACGAATTTAACTCAGTTGTGCTGTCATATGCCTTGAAAGCACAAGGACCTGAGTTAGATTGCTGATACCAAAAAATGAAATACTAAGTGCCCAGGAGAAATCAACCCAGCAACTGATAGGTGATTCAAAGAAGAACATAAACTGATTGGAGACAATGAAGAAACAGGGGATAGTGCAGATGACATTAAAAATAAAACTATGCACAGAAATAATGGCAGAAAACTTCCCAAGTAGGGAAAAGAACTTGACATGTAGATAAGTGAGGGATACAGGACTCAAATTGGCCATAATAAAAAAAAAATCTACACCTAGGCCTATAATAGTTAAGATTCTAGAGATCCAACAGAAGAAAAAAAAAATTCTACAAGCAGCTAGAGAAAAATGAACAAATCATATACATAGAAAAACCTATCAGAATACAGCAGACTTCTCAACACAAACCCTCAAGGCAAGAATACATTGGAATGATGTGTTTTAAGCCTTAAAAGAAAACAACCTCCAAACCAGATTGATGCACCCTGCAAAACTATATTTCAAAATTGATGGAAGAATAAGATACTTTATGACAAAGAGAGCCTTAGGAACTCTTTCGATACCAAACCAGCACTCCAAAATATTTTAAACAATATCCTAGGAAAAGACATTAAGGATCACAAACCCCAACAAAACCAGCAGAATGAATCCATCAGGTATGACAAGAAATTAAATGCAAAGGGGAGAATAAAAAAAAGAAAGAAAGAAAATGACCCAACAAGTATGAATCAATATATATTATTTATAACCATCAAAGTTAATGATCTCAATTCACCACTCAAAAGAAACAGATGGCCGAAAGGGTCAAAAAGCAAGATAAAACAATGTGCTGCATGAAAGATGCACAATTAATGCAAAAACATAGACTGAAAGTTAAAGGGTGGAAAACAATACTCCATGCAACAGGAACCTCAAAAAAGCAGGTGTAGCTATCTTCTTTGGAGATCAAGTGGATTTCAAACCAACACAGATAAAGAGAGACAAAGAAAGACACTACATACTTACTTGTAAAGGAAACAATCCAAGAGGAAGAGATGACAATCAGAAATAATTATGCACCAAATACTAGTTGCCCAACTATATAAAGAAAATACTAATGGACATAGAAAATCAAATAAGCACTAATACAGTAATAGTGGGTGACCTGAACCCCCACATTGTCACAAGTAGATCAACTACAAAAAAAATAAACAATGAAATAGCAGAACTCAAATTCTTCAATGAATAAACATAACAGATTCACACAGTGTTTCACCCTGCAAAATCAGAATACACATTCTTTTCAACTGCACATGGGTAATTCTCCAAAATAGACCATATATTTACTCATAGAACATGTTTAAGTAAGTGCAAAGGAATTAAAGTTATCCCCTGTAAATCAGACCATAGTGCAATGAAATTGCAGATCAATAGCAAAAGAAACTGCAAGAATTTCATAAGTAAATGGAAATTGAACAACATTCTCCTGAGCAAGCAAGGGGTCACAGAGGAAGTTAAAGAGGATATCTGACAGTTTCTACAATTAAATGGTAATGTCAATAGAACATATTGGAATCTAAGGGACACGATGAAAGCAGTCTTATAAGGGAAATCCACAGGAGAGAGAACTTCTATAAGGAAAATGGAGCAAAAGCTCAAAAAAAAAAAAAAACTGATGCTGAACCTCAAATTTGTAATAAACAAGAGCAGGACAAACCCAAAGCTCATACAAGGAAAGAAAATATAAAGATCAGAGCAGAAATCAATGCAATGGACATAAAGAGAATGATACAAATCATCAATTAAGCAGATAGTTTGTTCTTTGAAAGAAAAAAACAAATTAACAAACCCTTAGATATCCTTTTCACAAAAAGGAAAGAAAAAGTCTAAATCCATGAAATTAGAAATGAAAAGGATGAAAGCACAACAGACCAGGCATTATAGACTGAAAGTTAAAGGGTGGAAAACAATACTCCATGCAACAGGAACCTCAAAAAAGCAGGTATAGCTATCTTCTTTGGAGATCAAGTGGAAATCTAGAGGATCATCAACATAAACTTTGAGAACCTATACTGAAATAAGATGGAAACTACAGGAGACACGGATAGATTCCTAAATACATATGATTTACCAAAGTTGAATGAGAAAGACCTAAAAATTCTAAACAACCCAATATCAATCAACAAAATTGAAAATGTAATTAAAAACTTACCAATTAAGAAAAGCCCAGGGGTCGGGGATTTAGTCAGTGGTTTGGTGGCCTGCCTTGCAAAAGCAAGGACCTGAGTTCAATTCCCAGTACAACAAAAAAAAAAAAAAAAAAAAAAGA
>NW_022900918.1:6518194-6558869 GCF_012274545.1 Fukomys damarensis
AAAAAAAAAAAAAAAAAAAAAAAAAAAAAAAAAGAAAAGAAAAGCCCAGACCCTGATGGTTTCATTGATGAATTCTACAAGACATTTAGAGAGAAACTATTCCCAATACTGTTTAAATACTTCAATTAAATTGAAAGGGAAGCACTACTCCCACATTCATTTGTGGAAGTGAGTGTCAACTCAATCCTAAAGCAGAGAAAGACCCAAACAAAAAAGAGAACTAGAGGCCAATATCACTAATGAACATAGATGAAGAAATACTTAATAATATGCTGGCAAACAGAATGCTGAAGAACATCAAGAACATTTTACACCCTGACCAAGTGGGATTTAGCCCAGGCATGAAGGGATGGTTCAACACACACAAATCAGTAAAGGTAATGCATTATATTAATAGAGCCAAGGACAAAAGAAAATATGATCATCTCAATAGATGCAGAAAAAGTGTTCAACAAAATCCAACAGTAATTTGGAGATACCTTACAAAAAATTGAAATAGTCTCTACCTCAATCTGATAAGAGCCATCTATGAAAAACCAATAGCCAATTTATCATACAAAAAAACTTTAAATCCTTCACACTAAAATCAGGAAGAAGATAAGGATGTCCACTACCACCACTCCTGTTCAGTATAGTTTTGGAAACATTAGCCACAGCAATTAGACAATAGAAAGAAATAAAATAATAAAGAGTAAATTAGAAGCCAAATTATCATTATTTGCAGATGACATAACACACTATATTACTCCATCAAAATCTTCCATATTTAATAACCAAATTTAGTAAAGTAGCTGGATATAGGGTCAACACAGAAAAATCAACAGCTGTGATGTACACAAAAAATCAAACTCACTGAGAGAAATGGGACAAAGAATACTTTCAAAATAGCACCCCAAAAATTTAAATACCCAGTAATCAACCTAAGGAAAGAAATCAAAAGCCTCTACTCTGAAAACTATAGCACTCTGAAAAAAAGTGATCAAAGATGTTGTCAGAAAATGGAAAGACATCCCTTGCTCCTGGGTAGGGAGATCCTATAAAGTGAAAATGGCTATATTTCCAATACTTCCACATAGATTCAATGCAATCCCAAGTGAAATTCCAGCAGTATACTTCACTGACCTTGATACAACAATAATAAATTGATTTTAAACATGTACAGATTTAGAATAGCAAAAGAAATTTCATCTACTAAAGCAAGGTAGGGGGTATCACAATCCTCAACTTGAAACTATACTGCAAAGCTCTGTGATAAAAACAGCATGGTACTGTCAAAGAAACAGACCCAAGGACCATTTGGAGAGATTAGAAAATGTATAAACCACTCCAAACACACTCAGGTACCTCATCTTCAACAAAGGAGTGAAACACCCTCACTGGAGGAAAGATAACTTCTTTAATAAGTGGTGCAAGAAAAATTGGGTTTCAACTTGCCACGATTAAAACTAGATCTATATCTCTCACTGTAGACTAAACTAGCATCAAAATATATTAAATATTGAAATATTAAAATAGAAACAATAAATCAGCTGGAAGACTGGTTTTGTAACTCTTGAAGACATTAGTGTAGGAAGATATCTTATGAACAAAACCTCAGTTGCCTATGAACTAGCACCAACAACAAGTGGGATCTCTTCTTATTAAAAAGCTTCTGCACAGCAAGAGAAGCCACCTACAGTGTGAAACATCAACACACAACATGGGAAAAACTTCACTAGCTCTTCCTTAGACAATTATCTACTATCTAGAATATATAAAGAACTGAAAAATATTCATCTTCCCAAATTTAAAGACAGAATCCAAAAAATGGGCATCTGAAATGAACAGACATTTCTCAGAGAAAGAAGTAGAAACAGAAATTAAACATTAAAAATGTTCGACATAACTGGTCATTGGAGAGACACAAATGAAAACAATGCTGAGATTCCACCTCACTTCAGAAAGAATGGCTGCTACCATGAAATCAACCAATAACAAATGTTGACAGAGTTGTGAAGAAAGAGGAACATTTCTCCACTGCTTCAGCCACTGTGGACATGAATATGGAGCTACCTCAAAGAACTACGATTGGAAGTCCCATTTGACCAAGCTATTATCCTGTTGGGTATCTTCTCCAAAGAATTAAAAGAATCATACAATAGTGATATATGTGCAGCCATGTTCATAGCAGCACAATCTGTAATAGCTATAATTTGGAAGCAGCTCGATTGCCCATCAACTGGAGACTGAATAACGAAAATGTGTTGTTGTTTTTTTTTAATAAAATGGAATACTACTCAGCCATAAAAAGTGAGAAATTCTTGACTTTTATAGTTTTATAGTTAAATGATTCATATTGAGGCCATACTCTTGAATGAAATAAATAGGACATGTGTAAATACTGAGCAGTTTGTCTAGTTTGAGACCAGAAAGTGTAAATAAGAGATAAATGGTGTAATGGAAAATGTGCAATAGGAAGAAAAGGGGCAAAGGGGAAGGGAAATGGGAGGCATAGGGGAAAGGAAAGAAGGGATGGAATTAATATGATAAAATAAAAAAATGTCTTTGTATATAGGGAAGGATGGAGGGGATGAAGAGAGGGCAGGCTAATGGGGAAAAAATAAGAACCTGTATGATTATGTGAAGGTGCAAATTTCCAAATATGAATGTCATTTTATGGTATACCTTAAATGTGTCAATAAAATTAATTTTTCAAAATATAAAGATTAAAAATAAAAGATAGTAGAAAATATTCATTTTTTTTATTTTGTACCCTGTTTAATTGCTGAAATTGCTCACTAATTCTGAATTCTTTGGTGCAATTCTTTTGATCTTCAAGGTAGAATATCAAGTCATCTGCAAGTAATATAGTTTGGATTCTTTATTTCCTACATAGTGTTCCTATTATTTCTTTCTCTTGCATGATTTCTCTGGCTGTCCTGAGTACTTTGTTGAATAAAAATTGTGGTAGTGTACATCTTTCTCTTATTCCTGACTTTTGAGGTAATACTTTCAGGTTTTATTCACATGTGATATAATATTGGCTGTTCATTTGTCACAAGGAGATTTCATCAAAATCATGTAGAGACCTTCTATGCCTATTTCCTCTAAAGTTTTTATCATGAAGGGGTTTTGTATTTTATCAAAAACCTTTTCTGCATCTATTTATAGCTTTTTGGTCCTCCATGCTGTGTATGTCATGTACTGCATTCATTGATTTATGTATGTTTGAACCTTTCTTGCAATTATGACATGAAACCTTACTTGGTCATTCTACTTATTAATATCCTGTTAAGTATTTTTTCATCTATGTTCATTAAGGTGACTGGCATGTAGTTTTCATTTTTAGTTTGATGTCTGTCTAGTTTTGTTAGCTTGGTGAGGCTTTCTTCCTGAAATGAGTTTGGAAACATTCCATCTGTCAATTTAATTGATAATTTTAAGCAGTACTGGTGATAAAACATCTTTAAATATTCTGTAGAATTCAGCAGTGAATGCATCACGTACTCAAATTTTTAGTGAATGAGCTTTTTATTACTTCCTCAATTTAATTGTTTGTTACTGGGTTGGTCAGTATTTTATCTTTTCTTCAATTAGCTTTGGTAAATTGTATGAGTCTAGGAATCTGTCCACTTCTTCAAAATTTTCTAATTTTTTGAATTTAACTTTTGTAGTAATTATTGTCATCTAGATTTTGACATCATCTTTTATGTTTTCAGTTTTTTTCATTTGTAAATGCATTGATTTGTCTTTCTCTTAATAAGTCTAAGTATTTATTTTTATTCTGTCAAAGAATCAGCTTTTTATAATTCATTGATTCTTTGTATTTTTTGTCTCAATTTCATTGATTTCTGCTCTAATCTTTATTATTTTCCTCCTTTAGTTTGTTTTGAATTGTTGCTTTTTCTCAAGTATTGTAAAGTTTTTCAAATTATTTATTTGAGTTTTTTATCTTCCTAATGTGAACATTGATTATGATGAAATTTACTTTTAGAATTGCTTTCATTGCAACCCATAGGTTCCTGTGTGCTGTCATATGGCCATTATCCTTAACTGTCAGGAATTGTATAATTTCTTCCTTGATTTTTTTTTTCTGTGATCCATTGGTTTTTCAGGAATGTCTTAATAAGTTTCCAAGTGCTTTTAAAATTTCTAGACTTTATTCTGTGGTTGATTTCTATTTTCATTGCACTGTGGCAAAGGGGTTTGTTTGATAGTCAACAAAGTGTGATATCACTAACTCTTTATCTATCTATTATCTATCTATCTATCTATCTATCTATCTATCTATCTATCTATCTATGCTTTATGGACTAGTGTGTGATTTGTTTTGGAGAAAGTTCCATGTGCTGCAGAAAGGAATGCATACTTTATTGTAACAAGGTGGACTACTCTGTAGAAATATATCTATTAAGCACATGTGTTCAAGGTGCATCACAATTTTGATATTTCCTCATTCATTTTTTATTTAGTTGATCTCTTTGCTAAACATGAGTATTGATAGCAAACACCATTAAAGAGGTGGTGTTCTGTTGTCTTAGTATTTATTTGTTCTTTTATATCCAGAAGTATTCTTTTATGAAGATATAAGGGCCAGTATTTAGTTGATAAATATCTATAAGTATTATCTTTTCCTTTTGGATTGAAGCAATAAGAAAGAAATTATGGAAATGGTAACATCAAAAAAATTAAATGCCTAAAATTTAACCTAACTAAAATTGAAACTACAGTACTACTGACTAAGGTTAGTAAAACGTAACTTGCTGGGCCATGCATCTGTACCTACTCCCCAAGATTAATGTTAACTTCTTGGACTGAAAATATACTAATAAAACAAAAATTAAAGTTAAACAAATAACATAAAATAGAGAGATAGATATTTCTCAAAAGGAAAGGGGACCCACATATGGGCAGCTAATTAGGGGAGAGAATGGGATTTTTGAAAAAGAATGAAGTTGTGCCATGCACATTTACAAACTCCACAAAAGGAATATAAACACTATGTGCTGAAAACAGGTATTAATAAAAATAAATAAAATAAAATGACATTAATTTAAATACTGCATGTATGCATAAAAGAATAGGACACTAGTTTTAAAACAATGATTATATAGTGAATCATACTGAATTATCTATGATTAGTGTCTACATAGCCATTATAATATGAAAACTAAATATTAATCATGTAAAATTTACAGAGTAATCTTAATGAAAGAAAGGTCTCCACTTACATTTCAGGTTTGGTGTTTAGAAGATATTGCTCCTCTCATTCTTCTAATATCAAATAATTGAAAAGTATCTAAAACTGAAAGATAAAGAAGTATAAACATAAAATAACTGTCTCAGTCACTTTTTTCATTGCTGAGACAAAACACTGAACACCCATAAGTTAAGGGAGGAAAGATTTACTTAGCTTACAGTTTATAGAGGTTTCAGTCCATATTTGGCTGGCTCCAAGGCATGATCACATGGTAGAGAGCCATCACAGAATGAGCAGAGACAGAAGAAAAACAATAAAATAAATAATATGCCATAAACCAAGACTCTGTCCTTAATTTTTATTCAGGCTACCCTTAGGCATGTAGCATCCACACATTTATTTCTACTCAGAACTATCCCAAACCTATTGGTGGACTGATTTAGTATTCACACACCCTCAATCTTAGTCCCTATTCAAAAGCCCCACATATGACCACATGAGGCTTTGGGGTATATCTACATATGATCCATAACTTTCCACCCCTGCCCCTGCAAAGACTCATTCACATCCTTTTACACAAAAGGCATTTAGTCCATTTCTGAGAGTTGCCAAAATGCTAACAGTTTCGGCATTGCTGAAAAGTCCAAATCCAAAGACTCTCTTGAGATTTAAGGCAAACTCTTAGCTGCAAAACTCTGTATAAATGAAAATAGAGTTAAACACTTCCAACATAAAATAGCAGCAGATAAACATTACTATTCCAATGGATACAAATGGGGGATAGAAAGGAACGGTACTAAAGCAAATTTAAAATCCAGCAGGATAAATATTAATTCTTGAAGTTATTTTTTTCATTGAGTTCATTGTTACTTTTGGTATACAGTATAGTAACATTCATCATTAGAATCTTGTACATTTACATGACAGGTCTTGATTCTCATTTTCTTTCTATACCGCTGCTCTCCCTTCACCCCCTCCACCCTTCCCTATTTACAAAGACTGCTTCCATTTTTTTTTCTCATATTTTTCTTTTCCCTTGTTTCCTTTCCCCTACTCTTCCCACTTCCCCTACACCATTAGCCTGTTTCTTCCTATTTCACAATGTAATTCCTGAAGTTAAATGTCGAGTATTCTGGCAGCCTGTGGCAAGATGTGAATTTCAAATAGCTTGGATGATTCAATCCTTACAGCACTGCTGGTGGTTGTAGCTCCATTGGCTTCTCTCTTGGGCTGGCTCTGCTCCTATCTTGCAGTTTCCCTCAGAGGATCCACGTCCCTGGATTCTCCCAACTGCTGGGGTATCCACTATACTTTTTGCTTCATATTCACAGCTTCATCACTGTCCTCCCTCCGAGGCATTCTTCTGAAATCTGGGTGGAAGCCTTCCTGACACCAGAGCTCATGCATTCTGCATGCACCTAAAAGAAGCACCATGTGGATGATGCCAACATCTGTTGCCA
The DNA here is from genome assembly GCF_012274545.1 of Fukomys damarensis. Lineage (NCBI taxonomy): Eukaryota > Metazoa > Chordata > Mammalia > Rodentia > Bathyergidae > Fukomys > Fukomys damarensis. Next base: position 6,524,834 of record NW_022900918.1, read on the forward strand.
GCTGGAGCAGTAGCCTGGCTTCCATCTCTCTTGGCTGTAGGAGTTGAGGGCTTGGATTGGTGAGCACTCTGAACCCAATCAATCTCAAGGAGTAAATTCTTAGGCTGCCACTGTTCTGGAGCAATGTGCTCTGGGGCTCTCTTCTCAGATCAATGCCTTTCATCTTTGCATCTCTGAGGCTACAAAGTCTGGAATCCTGCTGGCTCTTGTGAAGCCCTCACGTCATCTTTTCTGTTATCTTCTAAAATATTTAACTTTTTCTTGCTAGGCATTTCAGTGGCCAATTTTCCTCTGTTCTATTTTTTCAGGCTAAAATGTTACTGGGCATTCTAGTCTGGCCATACTCAAATGTTTTAAATCATTCTTCTGGGGTCTTTGCTCTTGATTCTCAACATAGATCTGGCTAAAAGCCCCTAACACCATGGTCTCAACATTAGATTGCCTTGAAATTTCTTCAGATACATTCATTAATCCATTACTCTTAATCTCAGTCTCAGGCAAAGAACAGGGGCAAAATACAGACAAAATTTCTTCCAAGGCATAACACACATTATCTGGAGTCCAAAAGCCAATGCAGTCCTTCTTCCCAGCAAAAACCTCCCTAGTCTAGTCTTTACCAGTAAAGCAGAATTTAAAGAAAAGCAAGCCTTGACCATGCAGTCCATCACCCATAGCTGTAAATCTTTATTCTGCTAGAGATTAAGAAAACCACAAGATTCTTGCTAACAGAGTCCAGTGAGTACCTGACTTTTCAGGAATCTGCTTTCCTTTGGTGCCAGCCTCCTGCCACACCATGTACTAATACGGTAGACAGTTACATTCCTGTACATAAAGTATTTACAATCTTTAAAGAACTATATGCCCACAAAAGATACAGATGAGTTTGGGAACTATGTCCTGTAAACAAAGTTAGTGATGCCTTGTTCCCAAAAGATTCACAGAGATCAAAACTGTCATCATGTGAGATGTGACTAACTTGCTTTTTGCTTTGCTTTTTGTTTGCATCTGTAGCCTCTTCCCCTAGTGTCACACCACTAGAAAGACAACCCCCATTTGATCAAATGTATAAAATCTAGAGCTTCTGTTTATTTAATTCTCTTCCTTTAGACATGAATTTAGTAAGCCAGTATGCACCTTAAAACTAAAATAAGTTTTCCTAAATCTCATTGGTCTCTCCTGTCTCTTAAAATTCTGCCACACTGACAGTGTTTCTATCAGCCTTCAGGTCTTTGGAGCTCTGATCAGAATCTCCTATCAAGTACAATGTAAGGTGTTCCAGCTCCACTTTTTCAGCTGGCATCTTCAGAACTTTCCTAAGTCTTCCCCTTCCCACAATCCAGTTTCATAGGCCACTGAATCACAGAGTCAATGACGCTACTTCTCTGGTACCAAATTCAGCCTTAGTCACTTTTCTCACTGCTGAAACAAAATACTTGACACACATAAGTTAATGGAGGAAAAGTTTGATTACAGTTTATAGAGGTTTCAGTTTATATTTGGCTCATTCCAAAGCAAGTTATCATGGCAGAGGGGCATCACAGAGCAGGTAGAGGCAGTAGCAGACAAGACAAGCAAAAGATGATATTAAACAAGCCAAGGCCCTGTCCTTCACATCTTATCCAGGCTACCCTTAGGGCAGATAGCATCACAACTTCATTCCTAGTGAGAACTCTGCCAAACCTATCAACAGACTGATTTAGTAATTGCACACCCTTAACCCTAGCCACTTCTGAAAAAGCCTCACCTATGATCACATGGGGCTTCCGGGGGACATCTATACACAAACCATAACAATTATTATTGGGGCCAGAATATCACTTTAAACAGTTAATGCCAACAAAAAAGTGCCTTTAAAGTTAGAAGTGCATGACTGAATTTCAGAAGAGGAGAATTTCTCTTTTCCAAGTATACTATGAAGGACTATTAGTCTATAATGATTTTGCATGCATAGATATTAAGGTAAATTAATCACAAGCAACTAAATATATCAGATTCAGTGTCTAGCATATTTAATACTGAGAAAATACCCATAATAGTAATGTTTCTTTATATTGGAAATAGCTCAAATATTCAGAAACTTTGATAGCATTATAAAATGTAAATGTAACTCACTGTATACATTTCTTTTGTGTGTATTTAGAAATACATGAACAAATGAGGTTACTTATAAAACAAAGGACAACTTTGCATTTCTTTTACTGCAGTGTATCACATCAAAGACCATTAGACTATAAGATGAGATATTAACACCTTATCTCTAATCTAAGTTCTTTTTTATTTCCTTGTAGTGCATAGGTAACTTTTAATGCTATATTTCAGTGATAAATCCTGTGCTGCTTTCTGTTAACTGTTACTTGTATATATGCAACATACGTTGAAATAAAGGGGAAAATGCACTTGGAACCTGGAATCAAATAACTTTTTGCTTTTGTTTTGAATTTTTTAGAGTATTCTGATAAACTCATTTTACTTTTATCCCAATCACATTATTAAAAATGTAACACACTGTTTGATACTTCTTATTTATTTTTGATGTATCTTATATAACTATGAACCCATGATATAAATTATTTAGATATACTTTTTGTTCAGCAGCTTCAAAATAATTATAAGTAAACAATAAATGTACTACAAATGCCTTTTGATGTTCATACCACTCAGTGGCAAATATCTCAGCTTCATGCTACAAAGCTTGTTTTTATTTACAAGTTTTAAATTTTTGGCAATATTCTAATAAGGCATATTGAAAAAAAGTTCTCTATGGCTTTTTTCTTATGTTAATTTTTTATGATTAAGATAAAAGGAAGTTTACAAGTGTTTATCATATTCACCAGTGTACGTAAATTGAAATAAATTTATTTATACCTTATGTAGTTTTCAAAGATCACTCAAAATATTTTCTATCTCTCACCATAACTTTCTCATTAATAAAAATTGAACAAATAGCTCTTTGAGCTCTTCAGGGCTGAAGAAATCAGTTGGAAAACAAAATAAAATATATGGCAGCCTATATTACCAATAAGCCAATACCTTTATTCCTATTGTCAATAAAGTTTTATATTACCTACCTACAGTCTAATTACTCAAGTGTATCACACATGGGCTCTCTTTCATTTTGACTTTCAGCAAACAAGCTGCCTTCTAGTAATGAAGACAATAGAAATTGTCTAAATGAGTGTATTTTTTTGGCCTAATGAAATAAGATAAAAAGGCAAATTGATTTTTAAAAGCCTTAACTAAAAGCCTACTAAATGAGGACATAGCCCCCACTAATTTTACTTCTCCTATGTGGCACGGCTGCATTGATTATAATGTCCTTGGCAATAGAGGTCATGTTAATTTTATCACATCCAAGGGTTCTAGGTGAAATATGTGGAACATGTGCAGGCTGCGTGCTCATTTGTCACATTATTACTTGCTGTCACTTTTGAAGGTAGGTGTCTTTTTGAAGAATGTGCCACAGCTAGAGGGTCATATTATTTGCATAAAGCTCTAAAAGCTGTCTTTCCAGAGAGAATGAGGGGGATGCTGCTTCATTTTCTGTTTACAGGAAGCATATAGGGGACAGCTGTCAGGAGCTGATGCTGTCTCTCTTGTATATGGATAATCCTGAAAAAAAATGCTTAACAACATATTAATGAATTGTAACTAAAATTTCCATTTACTGGTCTGCATGTTAATTTTTCTGCTCAGAATAAAGTTGTTCTGGTCTGCTGTTAACAGATATTTTTGCTTTATAATGTCAACAGATGCCTATAAATTGAAGTGATTTACCAAAGCTTTCATTGCTTTTGGTTGAAAACCAAATAATTTCCTTCCTTTAGAAAATTAGAGGAAGAAGGATACAGCTATTTTTGAAGCTAATACACATGATTTCACTAAGGATCTTAGTAAGGTTTTCAAAATAACTCAAGATTAACCATCTTTATTGAAACCAAAATATATTGTTCATTTACCAATATGTTATAAAATTTGAATTTATTAAAGCATATATAAAAAATTAATTTAAATAAAATTAAATTTTAAAACTTAAATAATTTGATCATTTTCCTGCAACTATGTATGAAATTAATTTTTAAATAATTCATACTTTTAAACATAAAATGTTAATTGAATAAATATCTATAATGATGTTTCTTTTATGTAATAGAGATATTTAATGTAATTAAGAAAAGTATTTAAGTAGATATGCAGTCATATACATATTCATATGCTCAAAATCTTTTGATTAAAAACAAAGGAGAAATCTATAGACTCAAAAACATAAATTATATTTCACTGCAATCAGGGTGTTTATCTTATTTTGGTATATTAAAGTTGATTTCAAGTTTGTTTCTGTACTAGTGACCAAATCAAGGGCCTTCACAATGAATTATGTTTCTAGTCCACTTGTTATGTTTATTTTTTGAGACAGGGTCTCAATAAGTTGCCCAAGCTGAGTTCAGATTTGCAATACTCCTGCCTCAGTCTCCTAGAGTACAAGGATTACAGTCATCAGCCACAATGTGTGGCTGTCTCTAAATTATTTTGTGTAACATATGAATAGATGGATGTTTACCTCCTTGTACGCTGAACTGGTACTGGGCCCTATCTACCAAAACTAGATAGCAGAAGTGATTTCATCACAATCTCCAAGTCTGGATAAGGGCATTGTTAAACTCCTCTCTCACTGAACACATACCTTTAAATCAGAACTGCTAGAAGTGTAGATATGAGGATAGTGATACCTTTTGGAGAGACGCTACAAATACCTGAGGGGAGGGGAGCAGCCTCACTGAACAGTCTTCCGCTCATGCCAACCAGTGTGCCAGGCACATGAGCAAAGCCTCATTGGAAGCCCAGCTCAGGCAGGAAGCCGCCTGAACACCATCAAGTCAAGTCATTGAGGCACACTGGAGATGAGACCACTCTCCCCACTACACTTGCTGGAATAGCCAGTCCACAAGTCTTTGGCATCATAAAAAGAGTATTGTTTAAAATCACAGATTTTTGCAATGATGTGTTCACCAGTGAAATAATTGTTCACACTGAAATAAATCTGTTTGTGTTTGAATGTGTGTGCTTTCTAAATCAGAACTATGAATAATTGTGAAATGATTTTCAGTCATAGTTTATATTATAAGCAAGAATTGCAATGATTGTAATATTTTAACATAATTTTCACAATCCATAACAAAGACACGTTGAGTGTTACATGAGGAGATAGAAACAAAGATGAACACTTTCTTTTCCATAGCCAGATGTTTATTAAATATTAGCTCAATTAACTTTGCTGAAAATGATCATCACATGTGCATAAAACAAATAAACCTAATCACACAGTGTTATCTTTGTCCATTAGTTAGTTATATAGACAATAATAGCATGAGTTTTTGAATGGTTATATAAAATGCAGAAAATGAAAATAATAAGTAACTTATCAATTAAAGCTCATGATAATACTATATAACAGCCATAATATTTAAGTTGCTTCAGAATAATTCACAAATAAATTATATTTTAAAATATATGGATGTAGGCTTCAGAATATAAATCAATGTTAGAGAATCTGGCTTCTGTGAATTAGGGCCTGACTTCAATGCCTTAGCAGCTACCCCCCATACACATAAATAAATTACAATTAAATTTTTAAAATATGTATGTATATGTTGATGTAAAACATTTAGTAATGCACATATTTATGTATGCTTCTTAATGAAAAAAATATTTTGTGCAAATATTCCAAATCTCGCTTTATAGTGTCACCCTTACAGACACCTACCTTGATTAAAATTGTTTTCATGGTTCTTAAATAAATTAAACACTAAGTCTAAGCCCAAACACTTTACTCCTGAGACTCACATTAAATATATATGATTAAAATATTTTCTATTCTGCTTGTTATGTAGATTAAATGTTATAATCTATATAAAGTTATCACCAGCACAGAATCTGGCAAACCAATTTAGTAACTGTACAGTATAAATCATATTTACTTTATAAGTATTTAAGGAATTCTCTATAGTTTTATCCATTAATTTTCTCATTTTTTTCCTTGTTAGGGAACAGTCATCTTCTTACCTTAGTAAGCTGATGTGGAAACATTTACGTAGTGGCCAGAGAGCCTCAATGTGGAGCGGACGTGATGTCATAATCTTTCTTTTTTGTTGCTATCGTTGTCATTTTGATATTTAAAAAGGCCTCAACTGGCATGAAAGAAGACTGGAGCTTCTAAGAGAATTTTTATCAGGAAGACTGTGCAGTATTTGTACTGGTAGTTCAGGCTTCAAACATACAACCAGATAGTAACAGAAAATGATATTTTCTGTGTAGAAGTTGCCATTTACCTCCTGGAATATGGTTTTCTTTTCTTTTTATTGAGTTTATTGGTACAATCTAGGTATACAATAGAGTTACATTCATTACTGGGATCCTGTACCTTTACATGATAGGTCTTGGTTCTCATTTTTTCTCCTTGTCCTTGCCCTCCCTACATCCCTCCCCCCTCCAAATTTGCAAATACTTTATTTCCATTTTTTCATGTTCTCATTTTTTTTGTTTTCCCTTATTACCTTTCCCCCACCCTTCCCACTTTCCCTACACCTTTAGCCCCTTTCTTCCTATTTCACATTATTAATTATCCCATTAGGATTTTGTGTACTGTTATAGTTTTTCACACCAGGGAGATTATTTGGTATTTACATATGTTTTTTTATATTAGTTAAAAAAATAAATTTTGGCTGCACAAAGAATTTGCTGCACCATCTCAATTGGAAACCAAAAACAAAACAGTCGCAAATTTCTAATTTTCTCTAAATATACACTTCCACACACAAATGTGTACATATACATATTTTAATGTAACAAGACATAAAACTATGTTTGGTAAAGAACATGTTCTGCGCTTTTTAGCCTTTTTGATTCTGTGCTTAGAATGCCCATTTTCTTTGCCTGGTTAATAAACTGCCACTCATTTTTCATTAGATGTATAACTTTACTACACTAATACCACTGCTTTATGCTGCTGATAGCAAATTCTATATATGTTTCTGAGGGCAGTGTCAGAAGATACTGTTCTATATATTGAATAAAGTTAAAATAATTCTTATTAGTCTGTTCTTCATTTGTAATGAGGAAGAAAGCAAATATAAGAAACCTGGTATTTTAATTATTTAAAACAATTTCTGTGAAATGATTATAATTTTAGTAAAATATCATGTTAAATGACTTACAGTTGAAGTTTGGGCTTGGGTAACTGTTTGGTGGGCATGAGAAAAGAAGACTTTTGAAGATCCAAAAAATACATAATACATTAATATGAGCAATTCCAGTTTTAGTTATGCTAGTGGTATATTTTTTTTATTTTTAAGATTTGCATATATCTACTTAAAATTAGATTCATAAAAAAGTCTTGTAAATTTTTTACAAATAAATTTCAGCTATGTGTAGATGTATAGCAAGTAAGAAGTTAAATTAAACCTATGGTGAAGCTATATGAAGAATAGAGAAAATTATGATAGGTCTAGGAATATTTCTGAAAGACTGATTTTCATGAAAAGCTATGGATTTTACAGTGAGTACAGAGAAGATACAATAGGAGGCAGTTCATTTATGGTTAGAAAGTAGTGGAATCAAAAAAAAAAAAACAAGCACAAAGTGAGGTGAAATATTTGCAGGAGTGAAAATAAAGCAGTAAGTGAAAGATAAGTCTATAGTCACACAATAGGATGACCAGAGAATAGCACGATGAAATAGAGAAGAGGACTCTACCGACCTTGGAAAGCAAGGGGATACATGGCTGAGGTCAAAATGTAAGAGTGTTTATTTTTGTTGCTCCTCACGTAGAAATGATGGAAAGGGAGCAGCCACCAGCACCATGAACTACTAAGGAGTAGGTACAAGGACATCAACAGATAGGAGTGAGCTCAGGAATAGAGGTTGTAAATCTCATAAGAAAGAACCTCAAAGGATGTGTATTTTCAGAAAGAATATTGAAGGTTAGGAATGTGGATTGGTAAACTGAGCAAGGAATCTCACTCTCAAGCAGTGGGTTTCTTGTCTTGAGAGAGAAAAAAGGAACTTGCCCACTAGAGACTATAAGGAGAAATTATGTATGAGATACCATGTTCCATCTACAAATATTCAGAAGACTACTGAAAGATACAGAATCAACAAGTAAACATTTTATCTCTAGAAATAGAATTCTAATTCTAGAGTACAGTGAATGGCAGAAAAATTAGGGAAATTGTCAAGATAACGTGAAACAGACTGGTAGAGGGCTCTGGATGACAAATTTCCTCAAGAACTTGACTTTTTGAGAATAACTGAGATAAATAAAAAAAATAAGCCATAAATAAGTTTGTTCTAAAAATCTTTGATAGGGAATAGGAGGAAGTGAAGAAGGCCGCAAAGCAGCCCTCATCTCTTGTAGTAAATAGTAGTAAAATGACCAAAGAGTATATGAAATGTTCCCAGTACATACATTAGCTACATAGAAAGGCTTTGTATCAGCATGTGGGAGTTCTTTCTCCTGACACAAGAGGAATGATTTTTTTGTTTCTTTTTTTCCCTTAAATTCTTTTATTGGTACATTTTAGGTATACAGTACATTTACACTTATCACTGGGAAGTTGTATCTACATGATGTATCTTGGTTCTATCTTTTTCCCCCATTCCCCTGCCCTCCTTTCAACTCCTCAATCCCTCCCTACTTAAAAAGACTTTATTTCCATTTTTTTAATTTTCCTCTTTTTTTTTTCTTTTCTTTTCTTTTCTTGCCATACCCCTTTGGACCTGTTCAAACTATATTTTTCCCTATTTCAAACTGTATTTTTCTGTGAAAAGAAAGTGGCTGAAGCCATGTGTTACTATGGCTCCATTTCCTGTTTTTCCTTGTCTGTTCTCTGCATAGTAGTGGGACAAGATGGCTGTGCAAAATTTAAGTAACTTTAGTCAGTTATGGTTCGACTATAGAAAATAACAAGCATATCTAATTTTCTTGTATACCAACAATGCTCTTTCATAGCCTAAAGTGTAGAGATTTATATTTTCATTAAAAAGTTTAAACTGTGGAATTTAACATTTGTTATTTTTATATTTTTGCTTTTTTACAGCTCAGAAATTGTGCTTTGATGAGTTGCATGATGGTTTTAGAAAATGAGTTCATTTTTTTCAGTCATTATTTTCTGATGCATTGAAAACCTAGAAGAGTAAAATACATAAATAGATGACAGACAGGTGAAAATATGCTTGCTAGTACATACAAAGTTAGCTGATATACGTAAACTTCATGGAAAAGGGACTAATACAGAGAAAGCAGTATGGCACTACTTGCTATCATAATTATTTATTATTGTTATGTTTATTGCTACTTATAAGATTAATTTCTAGATATTAGATAGGTGCTATATGAAAAATTTAATGATTGCTTTTATGTCAGTTAAATAAAATTGGAAAAAGCCTAATTCTGTTGTCAAGTATGTCTACAGTATCCTGGTAACCATTCATAAAATTATCAAAAACTAGAAATATACACATGTCACTTTGAAGTGTTTTTGAATTGAAAGATCTCTCTGGAAAATTATTGCACATGTTCATTTTTTAGATTTAGAAAAATTCTTTCACAATTAAAATTAGGTGGCACATGCCTTTAATCCCAGCACTCAGGAGGCTGAGACAGGAGGATTGCTGTGAGTGTGAGACCAGCCTGGGCTACATAGTGAGTTCCAGGTCTGTCTCAACTACATAGTGAGACCTTGTCTCAAAAATAAGTAAATAAATAAAAGAAAATTAGATTTATTATGTAGTATTTAAATTATTGAAATTACTAAACCAATCTAAAATAAAAAATGAAGACAGCGTGATTAAGGAGTAAAAGTTACTTTTTTTCTGTTTCTTGAAAGGAAACAGTATTACTTGGCTGTAGTCTATTACTTATTGGGTAAAGACTCCCACGTGTATTCAAAACTTAGATCTGATAGTCTGTACTCTCTTGAGTTGGCTTTACCAGTCTCCAGAAATATTTATATTCTCTAGGAAAGAGCATTTTAATAGAGTAACATGTAGTGCAGTTTAGAAAGTGAAGGTTTTTGAGCATAAGGCTTACTATATGGAAACAGTAGAATTTCTTTAATTGTAATGCATGAACAAAGATGAACTCTGAAGAAAATAATAAGGAGCGACTATATAGTTTCAATTTGAACACTTAGAAACCTGAAGCCTGCCTTTCACATTCAGATTGTGGCAGTATATAATTTTCAAATTGTTTAAAAATGGCAACAGTAAAGGAGATGCTCGAGAAAATTGTCTAAAATTTGATTTTGCATTATATTTTATTTAGATTAAGGAAATAAATTACATGTAATATTCCTATCAGAGAATGGTAGAATAATCATGAAGATTCTTTGAGGGGGCTGTATCATCTCCTTTCTTTCAGAAAAAAAAAGCAAAATAAAACAAAAGAACCTTGGAAACATTGTGAATGTAGAAAAGCATAGTGCATTATTGTTCTTTGTGTGTGTATGTTCAGATCTCAAGATCTCACAGTTTATAACCATTGTCCTTTATGCATCTCTGGACCTACAATCAGCAAATCCTTAATCTTTCTTCTAGTCTCTTTCCTTTAAAAATTTCAAAGCTTGTGGCTACATAAACGAGCAGACACACCATATATAACTAACTTCTAAATTAGAGTTAATGACAAGTAAGTAGTTTTAAGAAACCTTGGGTCAGGTGAAAAAGAGCAAGAAAATGGTTTTGAGCTTAGATAGAAAAATGGATTTCTTTTCCATAATGATTAAAATGGGTATCTCTTTTAAATATTAGCTTTTCTTATATTTTATTTCAGGTATTCTGACAAAGATGAATGTACATATCATATTCAACACATATCTATATGCACAGGGAGAAAAGTATTAGTTATGTGTATATGCAAATAAACTTGTTACTGTTTATGTTTACCCATAACAGATCTTGAAATGTCATTATATGACAATATTTTTTTAACATTGGAATATAATATTTTAAAATATGGGTAAAGATTTCTTTGCTGGCAGGCTATAGTTTATACTACTCAATGGGATATTTAATTAAAGAAAGTTCTTATGCATTTTAAAAGTTGCAATAATATGGGAAAGAAATGCAGTGAAATTAGTTTTAAAGTAAAGCTACAGAGCCTGCTAAGACCCTTAACATAGTGAATGAAGAGACACTGAACAACATTATGCAAGTTTTATTTATTCAGCATAAATTATTTCTTCAGAATCTAAAATACGCAATTATAAATTAAAAAGCTCAATTCCAAATAGCTACTAAAATTGTAGTTTACAAATGAAACATCTTTTTCTTTGTATTTCAATTTCTACTAACATTGTACAAAAAATTCATTGGAATTAATTCAAATAATATAAATATTTAATTCAACAAGAGAATTATTTCCTGAAAAAACTTTCAGTTCCATAGTTTAACTTATGGTGCTCAAAAACATATAAAGAAAATACAAATAATTTCTACTAGACACCCTAATTGTACATGAGCATGCTTAATAATTCATGACCCTCCTAAATATTGGGTGACATAGTTATCAGAATAAAATATAATAATTTTGTTTCTTCAACTATCTGCCAACTGGGGTCTAAAAATAGTCATCTTTATAGGAGATATGTTAATACTAGTTCTCTATTAATATACATAAACATATATTTAAAAATAGTAAGAGGGAACCATATTTTTGCATTTTTCCCATAGTTATTTCAACTATTAAATATTTGTTATGTTTATATGGTAAGGTTTTACATGGAAACGTTTGCTAATTAAAATTAAGTTATTTTGAATTCCTAAAGTAAATTATAGTTTTAACATACATTCGTATTTTTTTTTAATTTAGGTATTGTGAATAAATTTGAATGACTGTCTCTTGCTTTAATTTCATATTTCAAAAATTACTGTAAAAATAAGGATAAATGAAACCCCAAGACTATGGGAAGATATTCTTTTTTTGTGACCAGATATAAACCTGAATTCTGAGTGCATATTGAAAACTGTGGTAATCACACACATGATAATTGATATGTAGTTAGGGTTAGGTACTTAAAGTTAGTAGCTTAGTTTTATATTAGAAAGTTTTAAAATTTCCAAAGTCACTATATTTGCATAACATCATATTACCAAAAATAGGCTCTCAACTCTGGTCTGATTACCCCAAATCCTTCGTGTTATAATTCTTCTGTCTGTGACTGGTGCAGAGACACTAGAAAATTTAGTAAGATTTTGTAGTTCTTAATGTTTTCTTTTGCATAACATAGACATTAATGGAAAAGTACAAAAAACACTCATTTTAAAATTCTTGCTATTTATTATTGCATGTGAGTCATGCCAAATTTTCTATTATTACCAAGGAAAACAATCGCTAGTAATATGTTTCCAATTATAACGTTTCCATGTCCTGACAGCGGATATCCTTTAGTTTGAATTTTAAGGAGGAGCTTAGGCTATCAGACATTTATCCCATGACTTCGGACATCAGTAGTTTCCCAGGCCAAGCTCAGAGCATTGAGATGTTCTCTCCATCCTACCAGTGTTTCATGCTAAAACTACTAGTCGAATGAAAAGTGAATGTATCTCTCCTGTGCAGTGGATGTGTAAAATGATCTAGCAATGATGTGCAGAGATATTTACGCAACAATATCCAGAGTAAAGAGAATACAGAAGAGATTATTAAAATATGATGTCCTCTGCAATATAGAGTAAAATTAAAAGTATGCATGTTAGAATGCTAATTTGAACAATTTTGTCTAGATACATATGGATTCATGTTTACATCTCTGAATTTTCTTTCCATATAAATAATATACGTGATGCTCTTAATAGATTCTGACTTGGCTTTGCTTGTATAATTTAATATATTTGGTGTTCTTAGAGATGGGAAGAGATAGAAATAAAGAATAAGATGTGGCAAAAGGCAGCCTTTCCAGACTCACATGTAAGAAGTGTATTATTTTGAGGGACATTTCTATTTCTGTGGAATATATCACAAGACATAGGTATATCTTTCTAAACCATTTATTGTGAAATTTTCTTAAAGTCTATTTATGCAAAATGCAGTTTTTCATTGTTGTTTCACTGAATAATATTTTAAATTATGTATATATTTATATATATATATATCATATAAACCTAATAAAAATAAAAGCTTAAAAATATTTTAAAATAAAACCTCACAATGTATGAACTATAAATGGAATATTTTAAATATCAAATATGTATTTGTACTGAGGAAAACTTCAATAAAATCCAAGGTAATTATATGAATTGTATGGTCTCTGGTAGGAAGTCAAATTAAATCAGAAGTAGATTAGTGTTTTAAAAAATATTTCTCAAACTTTAAGTATAATAATAAATACATACGTAAATAAGAAAACAAACTTACAAAATTCTTAAAATGTATGGGCAATTAAAGTAATAGGAAATCACACTATGTGATATAGTGTCACTTCTTAAACTTCACTTAAATGTTTAAAAATAAAGAAGTGATAAAAATTGAAATGATTGACCATTACTATTATTTAATTATATTATAATGTATATATATGAAAACACATGGAATCACATACACGTGTACAATTATTATGTATCCATTTAAAAAATTTTAAAGTAAGTAAAATGATCTTTAGATGGACTAAGCATTGGACAAAAAAGCATAAGCAACAGAGTAAAGCTAAATAAGTTGAAGAAAAATAATAAAAACAAAAACTGTGAGGAAGGATTGAAAGAAATGTAGATTACTTCAATGTAACAAAAATGTTTTTCTTGGAAAATAAGTAATTGCCACATGAAACAATAAAACCATATGTAAAGAACAGAGGGAAATAATTGGACATATGGTAGACTTTTAAAAATACTAAATAAATATTGTTTAAATGCCAATAAATTTTGGAAAATAGAGATGAAATAGAACATTTCTGGACAAATAAAATGGCAAATTTGGATGCAACAGAATAAATTTTCTAAAATACAAATTATTACAGGATGAAAAAATCCTTAATCAATAGGAGACACTCTGTGAACATTTCTTTAAGATTTTTCCTTCAAAATTTCCTTTGATTACACTACTTCTGTAACATTTTCTAATTTAGTTAGAAATTCCATGTTGAAATTTGTTAATTACTACATCATTATTTACTCAATATAAAGGAATTTTCCATTGCTATGATTGTAGATCTTTAAAGATCATACTATTAATATGAAGTTTTTAGCAAGTATTTGTCATGTTCTGCTAAATATCTTTTTTTTTTCATTTTTTTCTTTATTGGCACGTTTTAGGTATACAATACAGTTACATTCATCATTGAGATCTTGTACTTGTACATGATGTATCTTGGTTCTTATTTTTCCCCCATTCCCCTGCCCTCCCTTCACCCTCACCACCCTTCCCTATTTACAGAGATTTTCTTTCCAATTTTTTCCTTTTCTCATATATTTTTTTCCCTTCTTAGCTTTCCCCTACCCTTCCCACTTCCCCTACAGCTTAGAAGCAGACTAATTGCCCATCAAATGGAGACTGGATAAAGAAGATGCACTTCTTTTGTTAAATGGAGTACTACTCAGCCATAAAGAGAAACTAGAGACATTTATAGTTAAGTGGATGAATATTGAGGCAATACTCATAAGTGAAATTAATAGGATACACATGTGTAAATATTAATTTCTATGGTGTAATAAATTAAAAGTGTAAATAAAACTCAGAATGTATAATTGATATTGTGTAATAGGAAAAATATCTACTAAATATCTTTGACTTGATTTCTAGTCTAACAGAAAATTATATGGCTCTGTTAGTGGTAATGATTATAGGTATCATATTTTCAGATTTCTGAGCCGTGGAACTTTGGAATAACTGAGAAAATAGGCAATAATAATATTTTATGCAGAAATATAATTCAGCAAAGTAAGCAAATTAGAAATTGCACTGTAATGGTAATAAAGGGCATTTGCATTGATTTGGGCTGTTACATTGCTACTGCTTAGCAAAGATAAAAACAATGTATGCAAATTAGATGGAGCTGGAATTAAAATAATTTAACAATGAGGGGTTAAGAAACCTAATTTGGTTTCATTGTTTAAGAACTAAGATTATTTTTCCCCATCCCCTTGCCCTTCTTCAATTTTTCCATCCCTCTATTTACACAGCCTTTGTTTCAATTTTCTCCTTTAGTCATATTTTTTCCTTTCCCTTCTTTCCTTTCCTCTACCCCTCCCATTTTCCCTCCCATGCAGATCTTTTCTTCCTATTTCACATTATCAATTACACATTTTGACCCTTATCTACACTTCTCGTTTCTCACGCCAGAGAACCTATTCTGTATCAAGATACATCATGTAAGAGTACAAATTCCCAATGATGAATATGACTGTATTGTATGACTAAAATGTACTGACAAACTTAATGAAGAAAAGTACAATTATGTTTCAAGAGGTATTGTGATATTGGAGTTGTATTTTATTTTTTCCTGAAATTGATTTAGATTGCAGAAAATGGAATTTTCCATGAATTAGTTAATGTCCCTCACCTCAAAATTACCTGATATTGTCAATAAAAATTTAAAGAATATTTAATATATAATTTGTATTGATCTTTTAAACTCTACAGAATTATATATTAAGCTTTAAAAGGTAAATTTTCTTAAATATTATATTACATTTTACTTTTAAAGAGAAAGATATTCCCAATATAGTCATTAATAGTATTTTGATATTTATGTTTCAAAATATTTAATAATTTTCTATTGTATTAAAAGATAAATACATAAATTAATTTTATTTTTTTAGTGTAACATAATACAAGATACACTGAAGTTCTGAAGGGTAACTGTTATAAAAATGCCAATTACCAGCACTTAGTAAGTTTCCAACTAAATCTCAGCTTTTATATTCATGCTATTGTATGCTAAAAAGTTGTGGTTGCTTAGTTGAATGACTTATTGGTGCCTTAGTTTCTTCAGCACTAAAATAAAAAATGAGGGACATTGGGCTTGGCATTTACCTCAGTGGTTATGCTGGCTGCTTCAAAAGCTCAAGGACCCAAGTTTGATCCCTGGTACAAAAAAGGGGAGGGTGGCATGTAATGGGCCTTGAGGTACTTCAGGTTGTAAAACAAATCTATAATAGTGCCATCTTTTCCTTTGTGTCCAACATGGAAATAACCCACATGGCCCTAAATATAGGGACAAGGGACTTTCTCCAGGCTCTACATAGACTGCTATACTATCACAGAATTATCTGTAGCCACAAGTTTGAAAGGGACTCATTATATAAGCTATTTGCGTGTACTTGCTCTGCAGGGGGGTTACCTGGGATTGGACTCAGGCCCTTGCGAGGCAGGCGGCAGAACCCTGAGCTAAATTCCCTGCCTTATATATCTATTCCTTGAAGACAATGTTATACAAAGTGCTCTTTTATAAATATATTTAGCTGTAGCAAAGCTGGAAAAATTGTCTCCCTCTCATTTGTATTACTGTTCTTTAAAATTTCCAAATGCCAATTAGAGTATAAGCCTATTTAGATCTATCTTTCATAATTCAACAGCATAAAATTTGTTTCTTTCAATCTAAAGTCATAGAGTATTCATTTTATCCCTTCCATAAGTAATGCAGAACTGTAGTTCATCATGTATTTATAAGATAAGTAGAACTATATTTTGTTCATATATCTATCTCTTTACTGGGAAAATATTATCTTCCCACAAAAGTAATAAATTTCTATTTTATATTTTTTGTTTAATTTGAAGTAGACTTTATAGCTTATAAGCAGGCAAGAGCTAAGAAGATAAAGTAAAATAGCAAAAAATGGTGAAGAGAGAGAAAACATAACAATATGTAGGGCTCTAATCTGGAGGAATATTTTAAGACAAACAAAATTAGTTATATCTATTTTACATTAAATTTGAACACATGGCTACCCAAACTTCTAATGACTTTATTCATTATCTTTAATTTATATTCAATGTGTAATTATTTTCATTTTTTTATTTTGGACAGCAGTCACACTACACTACACTACAATTACTTTATCTGGAGTAGCAACATTCCTCTTCTGGATCAAATCAATTTATCCGCATTCTGGCAGGTACACTTGTCTATCTGTCTGTGGTCATGATTTTTCATAAAGAAGAAAATAAATCTCTGCTCACATCTTCATAGTACTCTTATCTCAGAATAAAATTCAAGATCTTTATCAAGATTGAAAAAATTAATAATTGAGATGATTCTGGATGTCTTCTAACTCAGCCACTCGTATCATTTGACCATTGTTTATTTTTTTTTACTTCCTTGTAAATATCAAGGATCATCTACAAGCATCACTTTGAGACTTCAAGTTACTGTTACTTAATATTGGGAAGAATGTTCTCCCAACAGGTAGTTCTGTACATACTCTGACTGATATATCTGTAGATATTCTTTACCTTAAAAGAAACACTGAGATAAGATCACAACATGTTGCAGGGGAAATCTCTAGATAAATATATATAGTTAAACTGCATATAAATACTAATAAGCATATTTTAAAATTATGGCTATTATTTATTTTACTCAATTTCTTCCTAAACTTTTTCCAATCATTGGGAAAGTGTTTAAGTATGCTTATTAAAGTAAAAATATACAACCTCATATTCTTTGGAGGGAAAGTTATGTGTAAAAAGAAGGTAAATGTCAGTAATATCTGTAAAGAAATGGAAACACAAGATACCAAAAGTGTTTTGTCAGCATACTATTCTGAATAACATCATTGGCAAGAGTAATTGGAAAAAGCTGTACTTCCAAAAGCTATTTTGAATAATTTTTCTTGCCTTTCTTCAAAGATTTGAAGTAATGAAGCTAAGTGTCCTCCTGAAAACCACTCAATAGTCAAATAAAGCCTCATGGCACTTAATAATTTTCCAATAAAACATCTTAATTTTTTAAAATTCTATTCTCACTGGTTTATGTCTATCTTTGTTAATCCAGTCAACACATTTTAACTTGATCAATATATATTCACTATTTCAATTTAGATGTTGCTTCGGATATCTGCTGAATCCATTTTTTGTTATAATTGGAACATACAGTTCACTGAATTTGAAAGAATCCAGCTCCTGCCAAGGATCATTCCGCACACTCACAGAGCTCATATGAGAGAGCTTTATTAAAGAGCCACAGAAGCATGGTGGCCCAGTTGGTGGGAATGGAACAAAGGAGAGGAGGAGGGAGCTGGGGAAGGGGTTTGGTTACATAGTGAGTTACTGGTGCATGTGTGTTGGGGATAGTGTCAGCTGCATGGTAAGGGGCCATTCCTGCAGAGAAGTACTAGGTAACAGAGAATTTTAGATCATTTAAGGCATCAGAATGTCTCCTGGCTGCATATGAAGTACAGGTCATTGGATAGGCAGATGGGGTGCTCTTCTGAGATAAAGAGGGAGTAAGCAAGGCAAGTGATGTCATTTTGCCCTGTGTATTTCAGGCTAGTGTTTTGTGTAAGCAATGGGGGATCCATAGTGAAGGATCCCAGAACTATGGATAAATTGCCAGTATTTGAGACAGAAAGGTTAAAATCTGGGGGGAAGGGAATTGGAGTGAATGAGTGGGTATAAACACACATAAACATCTAACAGTCTGTGATATTGATAGGGACATACTAGAGGGTGGTATTAAAAAGGTGCAGGCTTGTTTGGAGACTGGGTCATCTGGTTTACCACTTGGAGATCTATTCTTCTATAGGGAGGTGGAGTGATGGGCCTCAAATGCTATCACTAGTGCCTGTTTATTGATTGTCTCATTTGGTTATTCTTGTTTGCTGTGTGTTTAAGACCAAGTTGAAGCGAGACCTGTGTTAATCAATATGAATCTCTTGCTATCTGTCAAGGTCAGTTAAGTCTCTCTAGGCATTATTTTGGAACCAAGAAGAGAGCCTCTAAGCTCTTCTGTCAGTGTCAGCCATTAGGATGGGTCATAGCCTTGCTTAACCATGGTGCTTTCAGTGAAAGTGTAGGAGATTTTTTTTTGGTACCCTCCTTTAGCACACATTACATTTGCCCTCTGGTGTCCATCAATCTCCCTGTTCAGGAGGTTGGGTGACTTACCAAAGATGGAAGGTGTTGTACAAAAGGTTCCTTCATAACTTTGATGACCTTGGAGGGTTAGGGCCAAAATATTGGTAGTCTTTTTAGCCCAGTTACCTTTTACTGCTGGTCTTTGCCCTTTGGTGATTGAACACCCAGAAGAGAAGATCGGTGACATCAATATATTACTTAACTATCATACCTTTATCTGGATAACAAGCACCCTGGAATCTAAAATACAGTTAGTGGGCTATTATTTTTATCAATGATGGTTGTTATAGTGGTTGATTTTTTTGTAGAATATTAACAGAAAAAAATTTGTAATCAGGAGCTACACATAATGATATTTTAGCATGACATTCATGATGATGTTATCTTAGCAACAAACTTAGATATGTATCTTGGTATAAAATAGCCATTATTAAATGTACTTTATAAAAATACATAAAATAAAAAATAACACAAAGAAAAAAAAACCCAGGAAACTTACTTAAATTATTAACTTTTGATAGGATGCCATCTAAGGAAAGTATATGGGCCTACAAATGTACCTATAATCATGAGTAGGTGAAGTAGAAGAGAAGGGTGAATACCTGGATCAAAGGATTATTGTCATAAATAATATGTTGGAACTCCATATGGTCAGACAACATGAATGAATTTTGTACACCAGAAAAGTAGCAATAATAATTGTTGTAATTATATGAAATTTTATGTCTTGTTATGTAGCATGGCACTAAAATGATCTTTTTTAATAACTCCTTGGTTTTTTACAGAAAATATTGTATTTTGAAGATGACCATCATAAAAATATTACAGTAACATATTTAGAACTCAACACTTTGATGATAACCAATCTAAACATTTTATAACAACATGTTTAAGGAGACATATCTTCCCACAAGGCTATGAAAATTATTGGGACTCCCATTAGTAAACAAAGACCAGAATAAATTTTTCTGAGCAGCTGCTTCTTTATTTACCAACAGGAGTGCACCCAAACCTAAAAATTTATATTTAATTATCATGATATTTTTAAAATTTAACCTGTAAAATCAGGTTGTAGAAATCAAAAACCTATCTATATCTTTGACATCATTTTGACCAACAAATACAATTGGACAAACACTTTTAAATATTTAGACACAGACAAACATATAAGACAATTTATGAAACTAGAGTGCACTCAAATGCATTTGGCAAATTGAATTATAAAATTTCTTTTAGTTACAACTAGTCAAAACTTTTGGAGGTCAAAATTAACAGAGATCTCTTCTGGAATTAGAATCAAAGGAATGAAAGCTCTTTATGACTGTAAATATAAACCTTTTATAAAAAACTTGAAACCAACAAGCGAACATACATATTTTTTGTTAAATCACTTTTTATAACTTTTTTTATATACTTAGGTCTTCTAGTCTTGTATATATTTTGGTTACCTCTTTTTAACAAGACAAACATATTAAAAACCTTTAAAAGTATATCTCTTTTGCTAAAGCTTTTTAAATATTTTTCTGTCTTATTAACTATTAACCTTTTATAATAAACTTCAGTTGTTAAAATCTTAAAGTGTCCTCCTCTTTGTTTTTCCTCTCAGCAAAACTTTTGTAGGCCAATTAACACAAATCTCTTGCAATTAGGATGAGAAGGAGTAAAAGCACTTTATAACAGCAGCATAATCTCGTGTTACAGTTATTGTCAGAAATCTGTAAGCAGAAAATAGAAGGTCAAGTTAATCCATAATTATAATTTTTAAGAATTTGTAATATAAAAGAAATGTTTTAAGCACCTCAGTTAAACATCTAAAAGCCAAACCCCATCAAACATTATTTTAAGTTGAAGACAAAATGTACATTTGTCAATTAGCCAAAGGAGCAAATGATAATGAAGTTCCTGCCTCGAGGTGGATGTAAGTAGGGTCAGAGTTGCTAGATGGTGGTGTAGGTTTACAAGATAGCAGAGGAGAAGAAGAGGCACAAGGTGGCAGAGGGGAGGAGCACATACAAGATGGTGGAGGTCTCTGAAAGCAGTAAGGAGGAGTCTCATCTGCTGGGTCAAATTCTTCAGGGGCAGAGAGAGAAATCAGGGTTTTAGTAGCAAGCATGACATGACGAGGCTGACATGAAGAACAGAGGAAAGGTTTACATCTTAAGTAGGAGATCTCACTCTATTTGCCCATGTGCTCACAGAAATTATAAAGAACCTGGAGAAGTGAGCCATCAAAAGAGCCATTAGGTGGCCACTTATTTTGGTTATCTAACAAATATTGGGGCCAAATCTAGGTAGAAAGCCTAATAAGGCATTTAGATTTCAGGTAAGACTGGAGGATGAGAGCCTTGAGATTTCTGAGTAGGCATCCCAGAGGGAGTCTGCAGGAATGGATTGTTCCAATCGCATGGCAGAGAAAGAAGACTTCTGTTACCACTCACTGAGGCATCCCAGAGTGAGGGACAGAGAATCACAAAACAGAAGTGCCACACAAGAGGGTCATTACTAATCAGGAACTGAATACTAGGCCACAGTTGGTGGGGGACACTTTGCACCGAGATCAGGAATTTTTAGAGAGCATGGTTGGCTGGGAACATACCAAGTCTCCTGGAGGACGAAGGCCAGTGCCTAAGGGGAAGTCTCTGCTGCTCCAATCAAAACCCACACTGACAAACCCGTGAATAAAGGCTGGTTACTCACCTATCTATGAGGCCGGTGGTAGACATGGAGAGGTGTCTGAGTGAATGGACATGAGATATCGGGTAGGAGAATTGGGGCATCAAGGCTTGGGGTCCCTAAGCCAGCAGTGTTAAAGCTGGGAGCCAGGTAGCACCCGATCCGAGTGTCGGCACCAATGAAAGAAGCCGGTTCTGCAAAGGATCACTACACTCACTTCCAGAGCTCATATGAGAGATCTTTATTAAAGAGTCAAGGTAGCACAGTGGCCTGTTTGGTGGAAAGGGAACAAAGGGAAGGAGGAGGGAGCTGGGGAAGGGGTTTGGTTATGTAGTGGGTGACTGACTGGTACAGGCGGGTTGAGGATCATATTGGCTGCACGGGGAGCCACTCAGGGGCCATTCTTGGACATTCTTTCCTTATGCAGACAAGCTTGTTTGCATGCTTGCTTTTATTTATGACCGGTGATGCATTTTGTAGGACATGGAAACGTCAAGTGAAGAAGGAAGTTACTTATCAGAATGGTAAGGCACTTATTTCAAGGCACTTATCTTACAGAATTAGTATAAGTGCATGCTCGATTTTAGGACTTTATATCCTTCAGAGGTCATTCTTCTTTATATATTAAAGATGAAAAAATTACCCCAATTTATGTTTGTTAAGATGTTTGATGCCTTCATCAACAGATATCAGCTGTGTATGGGAGCAGGGTAATTTCACACATTTGAGTAACTAGCCAATAGTTACCTCAGGAAAGGTGTAAATATTTCACTGGCTTAAGAATTTTAGAACACTAGCTTAGCAGTGAATATATAAAAGAAAATTTTATTTTTCTTATGAAGAGAAGAGAAGAATTTCATTTATTCTTGCTATATTTTCTGATAGCTCAATGCTAGTGTTATGAACTAAATGAAACAGCAATTGAAGGAAACTGCAAATAGGGAAAATTTCTCAATTTCAGGGGAAATTTATCAATCAATGAAGAGTTGTTAGTCATATTGAAATTGACCATTTACCCCAAAGCTCAAATAGAATCATTTGGAGACTATAATATACTTTTTCTAGAAAAATTCAAGGGACAATTCTAGATTTTCCAGTTTTTAAAATTTATTCATAGGAAATATATTAAATAGAATGTTTTGCTACTTGAGAGCCCTGACATTATAAGGTTTGTTATGATGAAGATGATATGATAATGATGCTTCAGAGGTCTTGACTTACCTAGTTTTTAAGTATCAGTAAATGCTTTATATCCCTTTTTAATAGCTATATTTTATTCAATATAGGGGAGTATATTGTCACTCTTAAAAAAGCCCAAGTTTCATGGTTTAAATTTTCTTTCTCATTTCCATTGTAATTTAAACATTTTGAGATACTCAACTTGACAGATGTGTTGCAAGTGATGATCTAGCAATTTATCACCATCCCATCCTCAACATTGCCATATTCAAGACTGACTAAAGAAACATTTGTAAAAAGAACAAGGTGTTTTTATGGCTCATATTTATAAGAGATTCACATCAATTACAAGCACATTATATCTGACACAGCCTGTTTTTAAGAGAGCCATATAAATGAAACGAGGCTGTAAAATATTTTTGTTCTGTGTGGTTAGAAGGAGACATGAGAAAGTAGTCTAACTAGGATTTTCCAAAGGGCACCAAGATAGATGATGATGTATTTATTACCATTAATTGACGCTTTAATATATAATATTTAAGTAAATTCTAAAACATTTTATAAGAAAAATAAAATTTTGCATTTCTATTATAGGCTATGTAAAAGTATAGGTCTTTCTCTGTAGGGTATTGAAATAAACATTGTAACCTGGAAAAAAGTTAATACTGGATCAGACAAAAATTAGGTATCTTTGTTACTGATTCTTAAATTTTCTTTCAAATCATAAAGGTTGCTGAGTTTACTGAAAAATGCTCTTGTTCTTTTAGTTTTTACTTCTCTCTTATACATATATGGCTATTTGGGGCTAATTTTGTAAACATTATGTTATCATATGGTGAATCCAGCAGTTACATTTTAGGCTTTCCTGTACATGGAACAAAGAAATGCAAAGCAATCCAATGGTAAAAGAAAAGCATCTACACTGATTAAAGATCATGGGAAGATGTGCACAGGGAAGCTTTGTGCAGTAAAAAATATAGGACAAACAGAAAAATGGTGTCAGAGCAATAAGGATATAAAAAGCTCAGCACAGCACAGATAAACCAGGTTTTCAGATTTTGAAAGGAACTCTACTCCATTCCCATTGCAGCTCTTCTGGCCTCTAGGTAAGATTGACGAGATGGTTGACAAGATGCAGAATCATCTTTGGGGGATTAACACAGGCAGGACTTTCCCAGAGTACATTCTCATTAAACTGTAAACATGAGATGCAGTCTATATTTATGAGTAATTAATAAGTTTTGAGTAGGGAAATGCTTATTGAAGGTCAGGCCAGTAGAAATAAAATCACTGAGTTCTGGCCTGGGGCTTCTCTTGGGTCTTCTTCTTTTCTAAGAACAAAGGTAGGTGGATTGGCCCTGGAATGTGCCCAGACTCAACTGGATGGGAGGTAATAGTGTCCCAGGCCCTTATTGTACTACCTGTATTATTAACACAGACTGTTACTTAAAAGCTTTTACTTAGTTACAAATTTTTGCTATGGTAGTAGAGAAAAAAATTAATTCAGTATTTACTTTGCCACAGACAATGAAATCATTCTCATGGATTCAGAATATATATATATAGTGAATAATAATACACCTTGGGGAATGAGGCTGTAGGGTTCAAATGCCAGTTTCACTACTTACTAGCTAAATCAGACAAGATCCCAACAGAAAATAGGTTGGGGGAAAATGCTAGGAATTCAATAAAGTGTGTTTAGTAAAAATAGCCATGATTATTTTATAAGTGTACTGGCAGTCTTTGGTAAGGGATGAACAGATGGAAGAATTGCCTTGGAAATGAAAGATTGTATATCACCATTTACATACTTATCTCCTAGAGCCATTTGCTTATATTTTAGTATGACTCTTGATGTAGGATAGAAGAAATAATACTAGATAGAAAGGAGACAAGGAAATTGAGATTTCAAAAATTGTGCTTTTAAGAAAAACTGCAGTGTCAGAACACAAACCCAGTTTATTTACTGTTTAGTTTTCTCTCTCCTCCAAAAATAAGGTAAATCTGGACAACTCCCTTTCACCTACAAACAGGTTTTCCTCTTCTATTTTTACTTGAAAATGCCCCTCTTTCACCTGTGATTGGATCACACTTTTGAGATTTATTATATGGTCAGAACATTATCTCAAAATGTCTGGGTTATCCTCTCCTACCCACCACAGAAGAGTAAGATTATAGATTATTAAGTTCCACAGACTCTCGTAATCCTAAACTTATAAAATGCCTTCCCAAATGCATTTACTTCCATTTTTGAAAGCTCATACTCCTCCCTAGGATTTGTCCTACATTTACCTGCCTCTAATAAATCCTTCTTATATTTCTTTTGCTGATGTGTCCTGAAAATTCTTTTTCTGTGACTGAAGACATGTAACCTGAAATTTTATTTTTAAAAAGTGAGTCAAGTCTCTCTCACCATTGTTCAAGGTACCCTGGAAGCTCTTTTCCCTAATAAACCCTTGCCTCGGTGCTCCTGTTTTGGCTCATTTCCTCCCATTCTGGTGCTGAAACTTGGGAAGGTAATGATAGAGATTTGGCAATGATCCCCCACTGGCCAGAGTAGATTGGTCTCCTGGCCACCCTTCTCAGACACCCCGAATGAGCACCCAACCAGGGGCCTTCACATTTGCCGTTGCTGACAGCTCACATCCACACTGGTTCCTAATCTCTGGGTAACTATTCAGATTAGTCTCTCCATCTTGGCTTCTTGGTCCCTCTTTCAGAAAATCCTAGCACTAGGTCAGAAGGACTCCTCCACCTGTCCCCCTGGGGTGTGTCCCATCAGCTTGGCTCCTCTTGTTCTCTCTCAGGAGATCATCAGATGGGATGAGGGTATTCATCCCTTTTGACCTTCTCTTTGGGAGTTATCTGATCCTCACCCTCCACATCTGGCCCTCTGTCAAACCTCCCAGTCAACACCACTGGGATGCTTGTTAGCTAATCTCAAAAGTCTTAGGCTCAGAGGTGGCATCAAGCCCCAACACCTTTTTTTTTTTTTTTTTTTTTTTTTTTTACTGCAATCAGCCACCAATATAAATTAAATGATGACTACCACTGGCCAGAAAATGGAGCATTCAAACCAAACATTTTAGTGGATCGTTGCAACTTTTGTCAACTCAGTGGCAAATGGTATGAAGTCTCCTATGTGCAGGCTTTCTCCAACCTTCATACCTACCCCTCCCTCTCTCAAACTTGCAGCACCACTCAGATTCTCCTTGCTCACATTGCATCACCCATGACCCCTGATCCCTGCTCAGAGCCTGACATGTCTGCTTTCAACCCAGCAGATCACTCCCCTCTCACTCTGTGTCCACCCTGTAACCTCTCTTCCTCCTCTTCCTTCATCCCATCAGTTCCTTCCTCACACTCTCCCTGCCCACGGCACTCCCTTGCCTCTCTCAAAGCTGCGCAGACCCCGTACTTCTCCACCACACACCCACTTTCTCCCTACTCCTCCAGCCCCTCCCAAACAGGGGAGTGAGTTAACGCCCTGCTTTCTCAGCAGGGTCTCTCGACCTCTGTGTTTACTCTTACCCCCACTGCCATATTATACAAAGGCTTCAAATATAGGGGAGACTTTTAAGGTGCCTACACTCATCGCTCTGCCTGCTCTTCCTTCCTCAGTTTCCCCAGAGGAGAGAGGGAAGAAAGGCTCTGTTAAAAAAAAGGTAAAATTTTCTCTTGGCCCTGCCTATCTACATATCAACAACTTGTTTGGCGGGCTACCTTATCACAAAATTTAATCAGGCCCTATTGTTTTCTACCTAAATATTGGAAAATAAAATATTAGGTTTTGAAACAATTCAAAGAAAATGTAACGCTTAAGATCAGAGTTCAAAACCAAATGGTAAGTTTCAGCCGAGTGCCTGCTACAGACTGCTTGCTCCATATTAAAATCAGTTGTGATGTCCTGACAGGCAAGGGAAACAATGAAAAATAAAATATCAGATTAAAACTATTGGCTAATTGACCAATGTACCTTTCACCTCCAATTTAAACTGATGTTTAATTAGTGATTGGTTTCCAGATGTTTAATTGATGTACTAAAAACATTTCTTTTACATTAAAAATTCCTGAATTGTAATTATAGCATTAACTTGACCTTCTTTCTACTTTCTGCTTACAGACTTCTGACAAATAACTATAACAAAAGATTATGCTACTGCCATAAAGTGCTTTTATTGCTTCTGACTCTATTTACAAGAGATCTCTCTTAATTTTGACCTACACAAGTTTTGACTAGTCGTAACTAAAAGAGATTTTATGATTCAATTGGCCAAATATATTTGGGTGCACTCCAGTTTCATAAATTGTCTTATATATTTGTCTGTTCAATTGTTTGTTTGCCTTTGTCCAATTGTATTTCTGATAAATATTATTAAAGGCATGCCTTCCTTTTCTTCCAGGTTGCTAGCTGATCAAAACATCAAAGATTAATTTTGATTGTAATTCATATTGCTCTCTGCATCTATAACTTAAAAATAATATATATATTATATAATTAATAATGTGTATATATATTATTGCTTACAAATAAATTGTTAATTGTTACAATCTGATTTTTATAGGTTATATAAAAGGGAAATTGTCAAGATAATTAAATAAAAACTTTTATGTTTAAAGTTTTTATGATGGCTGAGTAATGGGACTTCCTTGATGTATAAAGAAGCAGCTGCTCAGAAAGCAGTTATTTCTGGTGTTTGTTCACTAATGAAAGCCTTGTGGAAAGACACACACCCTCGTTAACATTGCTTAAATATGTTATTATAAAATTTTTGTATTGATTACCATCAAAGGGTTAAGTTCCAAATATGTTGCTGTGATATGTTTATATTGCTTATCTTCAGAACACAACAATTTTTGGTGGAAAAAAACAAGGTATTATTTAAAAAGATGCCTTTGGTACCAAGCTATATTTTAGAACATAAAATTTAATATAATTGTTATAATTATTATTGCTACTTCTCTGGTGTACAAACTGCATTCATGCTTTCTGACTGTACAGGTTTTCTAATATATTGTTCAGAGTAATAACGTTTTGATTTAGATATTTTCCCTTCTCTTATGCACCACCTACTTACAATAGCATGTACATTTATAGGATGATAGATTTTCTTTAGACTGCAACCTATCAAAAGATAACAATTTGAGGAAGAAATTTTTATGTGTTTTTGTGGGGGAGTAAGTGCATTTAACTATGGCTAATTTATACTAAGATATA
Organism: Fukomys damarensis; assembly: GCF_012274545.1. Classification (NCBI taxonomy): domain Eukaryota; kingdom Metazoa; phylum Chordata; class Mammalia; order Rodentia; family Bathyergidae; genus Fukomys; species Fukomys damarensis. The sequence continues at coordinate 6,552,964 of NW_022900918.1, forward strand.
TCTAAATTTGTCACAAAGATAGTGTCATCATGATTGTCATGCTAAAGTGTTATTAGTATTATGTGTGGCTCCTGATTCAAATATTTTTCTGTTAATATTCTACAGGAAGTCAACCACTAGAACAACTATGACTGATAAATAATAGTACTACAACTATGTTTTAGATTCCAAAATGCTTGTTATCCAGGTAAAATTATAATATTTAAGCTCACTGCTCCTACTGCAGTTAATGTCAATGATCTTATCTTCTGGGTGTTCAGCAACTAAAGTATGGAGACTAAGACTGGAAATGTAACCTGGATAAGAGGACTGCTGATATTGTGGCTGTAGTTCCTCAAGGTCAACAAAGAATCTAGTGCATGAGGGAACCTTTTGTACAGAGTCTTACATCTTTAGTAAGTCACCCAATCTCCTGAGCAGGAATATTGCTGGACACCAGAGTAAAATGTACTGTGTGCCAAAGGATGGTTACAAAGAGCGAAAAGTCTCCTACGCTTTCACTGAAAGCAACAAGGTTAAGCAAGGCCTTGACCCATCCTGATGGCTGACACTGATGGAGGAGCTGAGAGGCTCTATGCATGGTTCCAAAATAATGCCTGAAGAGATTTCATTGACCTTGATAGATACAAATATGTCCACACTGATTGACAAGGTCTCACTTTAACTTGATCTTAAACACCCAGCAGAAAAGATAACCAAAAGAGGTATAAAATAATCCCATAGTAATAAAACTAGGTATAAAATGGGGCTGCAGTCACTGACCGCTTCTGGCAGTTTCCAGCTTTATCCATAGCCCAGCATGGTTATGGATCATTAGGAAAAACTATGATAAAACTTTAAAATCTCAGCTAGAGTTTTAAATTTCTTTGTGAGATTTGCACTTCAAATTGTCTCTTAATTTCTTACAGCTAAAATTAGAGACTTATGACAAAATATTGGACTTCTAAATAACCTTTATTAATGAAAGAATCTAAGATCCAACAGGTTACAATCTCTCACTGGTTCAGTATCTAAGTGTGGCTTTCTCCCTGTCATGCCCTTCCATTCTAGTGTGCACATGCTTAAAGTTTTCATGCTTTAACTCCCTTAAATTCTTGTTTATTCTTGCCTGTAGGCTGCCAAATTCCTGCTTACAGAAATGCACCACTTTGGAAAAGTGAAACCTACGCTCTCTAGAGAAGCAATACTTAATTTGCTGCTCCACCCTCCTACCCACGTGATCCTCCCCTCCAATCACCTGGCTTCCCATTGCTCAACTCTCACAGTACTCTCCTCACCACAGTGCCCTCTACAAACCTCACCCCAGTTAGTTTCACCTTCTCTCACCATTGTTTGAGGTAGCCTGGAAGAACTTTCCCCCAATAAAGCCTTGCCTTGAATAATCCTTTTTGGGCCTATTGTCTTTCACTATGTACAGGTGCACCTTACCTAAAATGAATGCTATCATTATGTATGCCTAAAATGTACCAATAAATGTTCTGCCATTAAAACAAAGAAAGAATTTTAAAAAGTGATTTAAATTCCTGTTTCAGCCTTGAGGACCCTGAGTCCCCACCTAGTGACAAGTCTCACCATGGATCTCAAAATAATGTTTGCTTTCATCTCTGAGTAAAAGTATTTTTCCTAAGAGGAGGACAGGCCAGTGTGTCAGCTGCCATGTAATAGCTCTGAATCACATACATTCACATTTCCTCTTCTGTGATACACCTCACTATGTGAACGGCTGAACTTTTGGCAAGCACTATCTCATCCAAGGAAAAAATCGGTGATGAGCATCTCATAGATGCTTTATTATTCAAGAATGATCTGATCCTGATGAGACCTTGCTTCCTGTTAGAACTATGACTAAAAATGTTGCAAGTTAACAAGAACTCAGGACGGTGATGGCAAGCCTCTTAGAGAGTGTGTCCAAACTATAACCCAAAACTCACTTGTTTATGGCAAAGTGCAAGCACTGCAATTAAACATGAATTACTGGCTGCTGTGGTAATTGTTGATGGTGGCTCACCTTGGCTCTTGTGCCCACAGAAGGCTATGGGTGCCTACCACAGCATGCATGGCAGAGATTTGCCACCACTGCCTTAGGGTGTGGATGACGATTTCAGGAAAGAAGCAGGAAGAGTTTATGGTCTAGAAAAACAGAAAGAGTAGTAGAAAACAATTAGGAATGTGGGGAGTTGAACAGATTTTTTTAAAAATTGATTTTGTTTTCTTCCTTCACTTAGACCATTTTCTGGTGTTTCTCTGGCCACATCCAAGTAGGAGTCACACAGCAAATGAGTCCCTTGGTGGCTGTGTATATAGTATAGCTGCCCAAATCATGGAATATGGTAATGAAGGGTGATAATTTGAAAAAGAGAATTATGAGGAACAAGACCTCTTCATTTGTAATCTTTTGCTGTGGAAAGATCAGGCAAAGGACTGAGGATGTAGTAAAAGCAAAACTTTATTTCTTGATCTTACAATGAAAAAAATGGAAACAAAGTCTTTAGAGAGGGGTAGAGGGGTTGAAGTGAGGTCAGAGGAAGGAGGAAAAATAAAAATCAAGATATATCATGTAAAGGTATAAATCTCCAATGATGAGTGTTATTATACTGTATACCCAAAATGCACCAATAAAATTAATTAAAGAAAAGAGTGCATGCTAACCTACTAGGTGGACATACCTGGAGCAGTTATAGTAAGAATTTAACCCCTCAAAAGCAGTTCCATACCCCCAGTTCCTCACTGGCTGAGTTCATGGAGGGTATAATCTTCCTGATTGCCATTTATGTTTTATTAGCATTTACCCTTGGCCCACTCTCTCTACAAGTATTTTGTGAGTTGAAAGGGAAATGGTTAAGCCACAGGAGCATAACTGTTAATACTTTTCTAATTGGAGTTAGGATACAGAAGCCACTTCCTCCTTTGATTAAGGACCTTTCAGATGCGTGACTTTAGTAATATCCAGAGGCAAGTAGGCAATTTTGTCCACTAGTAGCTTTCCATTTAGTTCAGAGTTAGACTTTAAGTTGAAAATGAAACACTTTAATTTACCTTTTTTAAGAAAGTGAAACAAAGCACAGTTTCTGACCTTAAAAGATTTTTAAATTACTCTTTTCTTGAGCAAAGTTCAACTATTGTGCAGCTAAGAAATATGACTCTAAGATTGGGCTGAATCAGAAATTCCCTCAACTAGTTAAAAACTCAAATGAACTAACATATTTCTGTTTGTTTAATTTTCCTTGTAATTTGAAGTCATACTCATTTGCAACAAAGCAAAAGTCCTTCATATTATTGTGCAGCACAAAATTTAGGGTGATTCCCAATGTGTCACACTACTGTGTCAGGATAAAACCTGTAAATTGCTTCTAATGAAAAAAAGCTGGATAAAAGGTAATAGTATGTTTATCCATTGATCAGTTTATGTTACATATGTGCTAGCATTAGAAAACTGGAATGAGAAAATCTCCCTTGCTGTCATTGAGGTAATATTGTAAGAGGCCAGAGAGAGAAACACATGACAAAGTGTGACCTTGAGGAGGTGCAAAGCCTATAACCAGTGATAAAATCCTCCTATCATTTCAGAGGGATGAATTCTCCCAAGAACTTGAATGATATTGGAAACAGATTCTTGCCAGTGAGGCTGCCAGATAAAAGTGCAGCACAGCCAACATCTTGATTGAAGCCTTATGAGCTTCAGTCACACAAAAAATAATAATTATCAAACTACATTGGCAGAGGACTCAAGCAAGCTACAGCTGGACTCCTGATCCACAGACACTATGAAATAATGAATAGATTGGCTTAAACCATTTAAATGTGAGATTGTTTTGCTACAAAATGCAATAACCTAGATCCATTGTTTCTCTAAAACTATTTAAATGCTATTTTATATAAGGTATATGAATAGATGTAACTATCATACCTGAACATCTTATATAGATTGTGATATAAACAATAAAGAAAAATATATTTGCTTGAAGAAGAATGCCTTTCATATTGTCAATTTTCTGAAAATGATCCCTTCTCCACTAAAAACATTACTTGAAGTGGTGTGGGAATGTATAATACAAACCTGTACCCCTTCATGCTCATAAATCAAATGTTGTCAAGCACAAAAGGACCCTTTAAGCTCATTTATTATAGCATAGAATTTTGTACATAGAATTTAATCATCTCATCAAGGATGCATTAGCCATATCAATAATCATGAGTCTATCTAGCTTACTTCCTTTATTCAATAAATTTAAAATGTGTAAAAATTCAGCTGGAGAATTATTTTTTTAGAAGTACAAATTTAAAAGTTTCATTTAAATGTAGTTTTATCAGCGTAAGCTCACTCCTATCTTTACAGGCTTTTGCTGCTGTTGTGACTGTCAGTCCTGGTCCTAATCTTATTGTTAATGTCAAAGAACAAGCATGACAGCCTCAGACAAGATAGGCTTCAATGAATGACAGAGTAATCAGTCTGGAAAGGAACTGGCTCATCCATAAAGGATCGCATGCCAGAAAGGCACTATCAGCATGTTCACATGTTTGCTTCTTTTCTCCTTCTGATGGCAGCTCGATCATTTAACATTGTACTCTTATGTCAAATATTATTTGAAATTCATGTTATTTACTTTCTGTGAAAATTATTTTAAAATGTGAGTTTAAAAACTATTCAAAGAATGTTTCTTTACCATTTCATTCTTGATATTTTTAAAAATGCAATACTGAATTTCTTACTAAGGAAATATATGTCACATTAAAGCAACAATATTGTATTTCTGTTTCTTGCACAATATAATTTTTGAGAAATGTATATCTTATATATATATATCTATATCTTACACATACACACACACACGCACACACACACACATATATATATATATATCTATATCTTACACATACACACACACACGCACACACACACACATATATATATATATAGTTGTTGTTCTGAAACACTTTTTAACATTGAACCTCTAAAAAATTTAACAAGGATAAGAATAAAACACAGATACCCTTCTAGTTATTGAAGAGCTCAAATTGAAATATTAAGCAATAAAATAAAAACACTACTAGCTCACCTTAGAAGATATTTAGGTAAAACTGATTTCTCATTTGATGCACACATTATAGATTTCCAAAATAACTGGGGAATTAATTCAGTATCATAAATGATATGTCATGTAAAAACACATACAAAGAAATGTTTTTAAGAGAATTACATTATTGAACTTTTGCATTGTGTTTTACATTCTGATTTCCTGCTTATTCTCAAATCAGAGTTTTTTAATAATATAAATTTCCCCAATTTCATGATGTGTCCATGAAAATTCTATTATCTATAAAACAAAATATATTTATAGCAAAAATATTTAGCTTTATATTAAAATCAAAATTTAAATATTTATATAATATTTCATCTCCAAAATAACTATCTATGCTAGTAATGCTGCTGGTAATCAAGATTAAGTTATTGTATTTTTGCATTATGTTTTATCTGCTTATACTCAAATCAGAGTCTTTAATAATATAAATTTTCCCTGTTTCAGGATGTGCTAGGGATGACAAATATTTATTAATCTATAAAATATATTATAGCAAAATACTTTTTGTTTCATACTAAATTTATAATTTAAATATTTATATTATGTTTGATCTCCAAAATAACTGCCTATTCTAGTAATGTTGCTCTAAAATAATATTTTGCATCTTTCAGATTTTCTCCATCAGCATAAAAGTCATCTATTGTACATCGTAGGTAGCACTGTAGCAGGATAACTACACTAAAGCAAAGGGGATAACCATAAGTTTGCAACATTTATATTTTTAATAAAGAAGCATTTCATTTTATTTTACTCTTTCAGCCATGTAGTCTAAGAAAATGAAAATTGATAGATATTCAAAACAATAACAAAGTGTAGGTGAGATTC
>NW_022900918.1:6558948-6591362 GCF_012274545.1 Fukomys damarensis
GAGGAGTACCTTGGCTAACCCATGTAAGAACTTTTGTTAATGTCCAGAATTCTGAGAATTGTCATAAAACCTTGAAATGCAAACTGTTTTACAATATTCAAAGCAAACTAGGGAACACTACTGGGTGACCTACATATTTGTTTACATCACAGTAGCTAGTAAACTAGACTAAATAAATCCCATGAAGCAGCAACTCAAAAGCTGCTAGCCATGTTTTCATTGTTCAATTATTCATGCCTGTGTGCTTTATTAAAGCATCTCTGTTTTACTGGGAGGCACGGTGTATAACACTGAAGTTCCAAAGGTAAAGATTAAGGCACATATTCTGCCTGAGAGAATCTTTCAAACTCCCTGTCCCATCGAGAGTTATAGAAATGGAGAATGGCAGTGCATTTGAGTAGCAGTGACAGATGGAAGAGCCTGTTCTGTGCGATGCACATCCACACACTCATTCCTTTCATGAAAATAGTAAGTGAGTTCCTCTTAATCTTCAGAAGAAGGAATGGTCACTGTATTTCAGCTCTAGGATTAAAATGGGAACTCACACCATTATAACAAGCGGTAGTGGACACAGAAACAGCTGTCAGCTTTCCACCCCTGAACGCTTAGAGACACAGTTGATGGAGGCAGAGACAGCAGGCTACTGCCCAGCCTCACTCTTTCACTCATTCAGCTGGGTTACCGAGGAGCCACTATGTTCTCCCCATGCTTCAGATAACTTCAAAACCTCGTACTGTGGGGATGATCTGAGCAATTTTTAATGTAGTTGTGCCTTTCTCTGTTGACTTACAGCCATGAACCCTGTTAACCTTGAAAGATGTCTTTCGTATTTAAAGGCATAGATCTCTATTTTTTTAATAAATATTATAGTTAATTGTGCATAAAATAAGGAACTTGCACTAATTCTAAGAAAATAAGAGAGTAGCTTACTGGATTATGTCATTTTTAAAAATTGATAAACAGATGGTAAACACTTGCTTAATCACAGAAGCACTGTGCCTGAGAGCTTTGATGGTCATTTAGGTGTTAAGAAAGTGTGGAAGGTGAATTCTTAAAACTCAGAACTAATAGAATTCAAAATTTTAAAAATAAAATATACATATAAAAGCAAAATTGTAAGTATGCTCTGATAAATATATTCATATTTTGATGTAATTATGTATTTATTTTTGGATGCTGATATGTGTTTGCTAAAATTCCTTGGTTAGAATTTTAATATGTTAAATTAGGACCTTGAATTAGTCATCTTATTTTTTCAGTAACATTTTCTCATAATGAAAAGGCAAATATATATTAAAGTTTTATTGCAAGAACTGGATAGGATAGAAAAAGTCTCAGCACACAAGAAAATATTCAAAAAGTCTAAGTTGTTATTTACTTCTTAGAAAGTCATAGTGGTGATGGTAGGAGAGTAGAAATTGTTCTAGCTATTTTTTCAATTTTGTTTTACCATATGTGTAGTTCACATAGATATGCTTCTTAGATAAATTGCAAAATTCTGCTTTTCATTTAGAATCATATGTCAAAACTGTATTAAAACTTCAAAGGCACATGCAATTCTCATGTATTAAAACACATTTTATGGAACTAAATCTTACTAGGAATGTTTTACAAAGCAGATTAATAAATAGCCATATTTTATACTTATATGCAGGAAGCAGTTTTAATTTCTGATCTTCAAAACGTGTTAGAATATAGTTTCAGGGATTTTCCTAAAAATAAATGTTTTAAACACATTCAGTAGAGCAAATTCATTTGTTGTGTTTCAAGTTAATTTTGCTATATCATATATTATGTACAGATGGCAAAATGCCACACAAGTTCATGAGCTAAAATTGTATTAAAATTTTTCTTCACATAATAATATTCAAGACACTTAATACTAAGAACAAATATATGCCATATAAAAACATTTGTGTGATTTTCTCAAAATATTTAATCAGTGCAAACCTATAAATTATACAACTGAATTTTTAAAAAAAATTTAAAAAGATTAAAGGAGTAATTTTTATTACAAAAATGCACAATCTGTGCATATGAAGAAACAAGTTACACTGCAATATAGTAAATATCAAATGAAAATGAACTATTAGAACTAAAATTTACTAAATGCTAACATTTTTGACTGTTTTGATACATATATAAATAAATATAATTTCACATGTATAATTATAAAATATTAGTGGTGATATTCATTTTCAGCTTTAATAGTTTATTTTATGGACTGTAGTTAATTAAATTTTTACTGTAGTCTGAGGCCAACCAGTATGATCAGCAATAATTCACGGACATATATTTTTTCTAATTGATTTTGAGATACTACTAAACTTTGGACATTATGTTAGACAAGAAAAGTGGGAAACAAAGAAATACTCAGCTCTTAGTTTCTCAAAATGAAATGTTCATCTTAATTCCCTATAAGCAAAATGAAAACAATATACAATTCTAAGTAATACTAAGCAATGCTAAGAAAGGACAAATAAATTTTTATTCAAATATGTTTTGTATATTTCATTTTCACTTTCCTGAATACTTTAATTTCATTAAAATAAATCTTTTCTATCCTCAATTGGCTGTGATGTTTAAAAGTTCAATATTACATTTCAGTGAACACAGCCAGTTGAAATATTGAAATTATATAGTTAATTCTGATTTAAAAAATCAGCTTAATTGAAAGAATACTGAGTTTTTATGCTAATGTAAAAATATTACAGACCAGGAAAAATTATTTAACTATGTGGTTGATAAATTTTGTTGAAAATCTTTCTACTTCTTCACTTTTTTCAGTCTGAATTTACTGCATGCTTTCTTTAGTTTGGCATTATTAATGATGATATTAATATAGCAATAAAAAATAAATAACCCAGTAAATGAGAATGATGATCTCATATGACAATAAATGTTAAAGTGTAAGTCAAAAGAGAAAAGTCATAATGGAGCAGAATATGAGGTGACAACTTGGCTACTCTACTTAAGTAGCTAGAGATGTGGTAAGGTATTTAATGCAAGACTTTAATATTGAAAACCACAAAATATAGAATGATATATACTTAGTGGTAGGATGCAATATGATGGGGAAAAATACCGTATATAGTATATATACTATATATAAAATACTATATAGAATAGATTTTCCTACTGATAATATATATACTGAATATATGTATATATTTACCTACTCTTAAAATCCAAAATCTGTGTTAACCTAAAATCTGAGTTTATAAAATTCCCTAAAATTGTAATTGTGTGAATGTGTGTGTGGGCATGTGAGTGTGAGAGTGAATAAGCAGGGTGGAGAGGTAGAAGAGGACAGGTTGAAAAGGGATGAGAAATGATGAAAAGAAAGTAAGAAATAGAATCTAAGAATCACGCTGGCATGAATAAATACTCATGTTTCTGTGCTTCTTTTCATCCATATTTTGATGAGATAAGAAACATTATGCAGTTTGAGAAGTGCTCCCTACTTCCAAGTCTATTTTCTAAAATGAAATAAGAGACAAAAACATGTCATTTTTGTCCAAGTTGGTCTCCATTATTTTTATATTTCTAGTGTATCTCATTTTAATTGCTTGAATTGTTACTTTCTGAAAAAATAATTTAACAGTTTAATAGGTTAATTAGTGTTTTTGATATATACATGAGAAGTTAAAATTTATCATTTCCTTTTTACTATTCATTACTATTTTTATGAGAAATAAATGTTGATTGTTTTGACAGGGAGCTGGGAAAAGTAGAGAAGTGCTAACACTTGGAGAATTTAAGCATGCCATCTGTTTGGATGTGGATGCAAATAATCATAAACATTGGGGGCTTCAACACTCCAGGCAAAACTGGATTCATGTTTGTTTTCTTTTTTTGGAAAAAAACACATTCTTTCTTGCCCATAATCTTTTATAATGATTTAACAACAATTTTTAATGACATTATGGGCACTGAAAAAAAGGTGTTTGTCTACACAACACGAACAAATACATATCAGATAAACAAAAAATAACTTTCCTAGGAAATATGACAATTTGTTCAGCCCTATGTGAAAAAAAATGCCAAAACAATAAACTGCCAAGTTTAAAGAATTCATTAAGGAAAATTTATATTATTTTAATTGGTTCTGATCTCACATATTTTTATCTTAATTACTTCTGCCTTGGGCAAAATAAAGAAACCTAAATGAGTGGAAGAGGACTTAATTTCTTAAATTGCTTGCTAATCTTGTAAATTATATTTGGTAGAAGAATATTAATCCTTGGATAGCCTCGGGTTTGAAACTGTACTTCGTTTGCCCATGCTTTGCTCCATATTTATCGGTGGTCAAGTTAAATCATTACTCTTAAAGAAGAAATAAGAGGTAGCCAGATTCTGTCATTTTTACCGATAATTAGGATGAGACTTTAGGAAAACATTCACAAGTATTTAAATTTGACTTTTAACCAATGCTCTTCACAAGCTGTCCACTATAAATTTATTGTTTTTCCACTGCTCTTGTTGATGAAGTAATTTTGTAATAAGAGAAAAAAACTAATGCAAAGAATTACTCATTAATTAGAGCTATTTTCTGATTATTTTATATGTTATAATATCATCTACTGAGTTATAGACTATAGTTTTCTATATGAGATGATTAAAACTATGGCATGGACTGTTCCTTGTCAATTACAGGTCTTGTACAAAAATAAGATAATATGGTCTACAAATTCAATAAAACAAAAGGTTTTCAGAGACAGCAACTAAATACCTGAGGAAGTATAAAATATCTAGTAATTGAATGTGTGGTCTCGGAAGATCTTTCTCACAAAAAAAAAACTCCAAGTTAAATCAACTTGTTTAATAAACAATCCCAAAGAATTACATGTTGCTGTCTGTGAAGCAGATGGCTCTCCTGCTGCCTGCCCTGCTGCTTGTGCCTGCCACCTTTCCTTTAGCAGCTGTAGCTACCACAAAAAAAAAAAAACAAAAAATATTATTGCCTACATGCGTTGTCCACAACTGAAGCCAAACTCTTAAAAAGTAACTTGTTGAATTGTCTAAAGTGAAGTGAAGAATACTAACAAATTGAAGGTTAAGCACTTCTGTAAAGTTTCTAAACATTTTACAGATAATTCTAAAATGAATAATAGATAAATATTTCTTCACTCTGAACTCGCACTCATCCAATTCCTATCTTGATTTCCAGACTGTCGTTAACACAAGTAGAGCTTTATATCACACCTAGGGTTGTTTTAACTCATTCTTCTGTGAAAATCTAGTTATCAAATTAATACTATAGACTAAAGATATTGACTAGTAGTTAGTATTTATATTCCTGCAGATAGTTATTTTTTTAGTAAGTTCATTCTGATATACTCAAACCAGCTACTCACATATGCTTTATCAATCACTAAATCAATATACTGATTGCTGGATTAAGAGAATAAGATACTGGGTATCTCTGAACTCTGTTCTCTTACAATTGAGAAAAAAAATCAAAGCTGAAAATTTGATGGAGAGATACTATCATATCCCAATACATTCTGTATAGAGGAAATTTTTATTTAACTTTCTGACAATCTATTTCATTCACAATTATTAGCTTTTATGACTCAAAAATGTCTTTCTGAGCTACGTAGCTATCTTATTCTTCAAAATATGTCACATTCATTAAAATAATACCTTTTTAGGGGCTGGGGATTTAGCTCAGTGGTTCCACCCACCTGCCTCAAAAGTGCAGGGACCCGAGTTCAATCCCTGGTACAAAAACAAAAACAAGAAAACACACAAAACGAATACCTATTTGATCTAACCGCTGATATTTGACTTATGAAAAACAGTGATGTTCAAAATTTGTTGAAATTTAAAGATTAACATATAAATGGCCTTACAAGTTTCCTCAAAGTGATCTTAGAAAAAAAAATCAACAGTAAACAGAGCAAAATTACTCTGTCTTTCTGCCCTTCTCTATTTCTCTTTATATAAGTACTTATTTTATATACATTTACATATATTTATAGATTTCCTTCCATTAAAATAAAAAAGTGAACGTCCAAGGATGAAAATTGGGGGAAAAAAGTAAAATTAAGGCATTAAACAGGACCGCAAGTTGAAATTACCTTAAGTGGTCTCTATACTGTAATTAATACTTTCTCATCAATGGCTGTACACAAACTGCCCAACTACATAGATATTGAAGGTAGCTGCTACATGACCTGTAAACAACCAGAATTCACAGTGGCAAAAGAAAAAAAAACATTACTGTGAGAGAACCATTAGATGCCAGGAGGCAAAGACAATCATGCTGCAAATAAATATGATAGAGAACAAAAAACATACACAAAAAGTAAAATAGAGTAATGCAAGTACAAAATTGAAAATATAAATGTAACCTAGGAACAAATGTAATAATTTAAATGCCAGAATAGAGAAAACTAAAGCAAAATAACAGATTTAACAGATGACAATCATTGAGATGACATTTTTAAAGCAATTACATACATGTGAATTAAATAACTTTTAGGTTAGGCATCCTCATTAACGTCTGTATATAGGTTTTTGGAAATTAATTTTACTGGTACATTTAAGGTATACAATACAATGACATTCATTGTTGGAAATGTGGGCCTTTATATAATCAATCCTGATTCTTATTTTTTTCCATCCCTCTGCCCTCTCTTCTACCCATCCCTCACTCCCTATCTACAAGGACTTGGTTTGCATTATTTTTCATTTTCTCATATTAATTCTATTCCTTTCTTTCCTTTCCCCACCCCTCACCTTTCCCCAACCCCTTTCACCTTTTCTTCCTATTTCACATTATCTATTATAAAATTTAGTCTTTATTTACACTTTCAGTTTCTCACACTACATTTTTTATTTCCTCATGTGTGTTGTATTTATTTCACTTGAGTATCACCTCAGTGTGAATCCACTTAGCTATCAATGCCTCTGCTTTCTCATTTTTTATGGCCGAGTAGTACTGTATTTTATATATTAAAACACACACACACACACACACACACACACACACACACACACACACTTTTTTTTAATCCAGTCTCCCATTGATGTGCTTTTGGGCCGAATCCAAATTTTAGCTATTAAAAATGGCTCACATTTTAGGGAAATTCAGTCAGTGGTCAGGTAGTTCCAAAGAAGAAACATTGTGGGAGCCCGCTGGCATTTGACATTGGAAAAGTAACTTCTTCTACCATTGAGGCATTGACACAATCTATGACTCTATTTGGCTTTTCTGAGATGAGGGTCTCAGCTATGCAGATGAGATTGACCTGGAGCTCTCTGTAATCCAGGCTGAGCTCTCTGTGTAATCCAGGCTGAGCTCACTGTGTAATCCAGGCTGGGCATATGGGATTATCCAGGCTGGGTTTATGGGATACACACACACACACACACACACACACACACACACACACTTTTTTTTAATCCAGTCTCTCATTGATGTGCTTTTGGGCCGAATCCAAATTTTAGCTATTAAAAACTGTTCTGCTATGAACACGGGTGCACATGTATTAATGTGGTATGATTCTTCTAATTCTTTAGAGAAGATACCCCCCAGGGGAATAGCTAGGTCAAATGAGGCTTCCAATCCTAATTCTTTGGAGTATCTCCATACTGATTTCCACAGTGATTGTACAGAAAATCAGACCTCCCAAATTTAAAGATCCAGGGCAACAATTGGCATCTAAATCAAACAGATATTTGTCAGACAATGAAATAAAAATAGTAAATAAATATATGAAAAAAATATTCACCATCACTGTCATCTGAAAAACACAAATGAAAACAACACTGAGAGTCCACCTCATCCCAGAAAGAATGGCTGCTTTCATGAAGTTAACTAATAACAAATGCTCTCAGGGCTGTGGGGAAAGAGCGACATTGCTTCACTGCTGGTGGAAATGTAGACTGGTGTATATAGATTTTAATTTACATCTATCTCATACATATATATTAAAAACACACACATTTTCATGCATATCTATATAGAGAATATATAATATGTATTATATATGCACTTACTTTTAGGTAAATGAATGATAAAAAGAGAAATGTAGATGATTTATTTATTGTAGTTTTATACAAGAGAATGGAGAATATTTCATAATGAAAAATGGCATTCTATATATTGTAGAATTAAAAATAATACCAATCAAAGCTAAAAAGGGTAACATGATGAATATTAAGGAGGAAAAGTTAAATCATAAGTACAAAATTATGACGAATATTTTATATGAAGTAATAGAAAATAGACAATAGAAAATCACTGAATATTTGTTAATTTATAATAGTTTAGTTATATGATTTTTTGCAGATACTTTATAAAATAAAAACTTTGTAGAAAATTAAGGAAGAAAATACTTAAGTCCAGAAGTATGAAGCAGTATACAAAAAGCACAATAATTTCAAATTTACAAAAGAAAAAATGTTTCTATTTTTTTAAATGAAAGAGACCTAGAGAAGATTTAATTGAATTTATGTAAATAAGAAGAATCAAAAAATAAAAATATTCCCAATTTCTGTATTTTTAGTTATTTTCAAAATTTAAAAATTGAGTTCAAAATTTATTATGATTCAGAAGAATGAAGAGGACAAGCAAAACTTCTAGTTCTGGTGCAGTGGAATTATTCTCATATGTCATTATTTTGAAACTAAAAATCTCCAGATCAGTCAAATAGTGCCATTCTCATTTCTGAACTTTCAACTTCTGAGTCCTAGTTTTGGGAAAAATTAGCATCATAACCCAGATACTTATTTGCACATACATGGAATTTTTTAAGACATTGTTCCAGCACTGCAAGAAATTATTATTTAGCTGTCAACTATAATTATAATCTCTAAAGATTTTTCATCATTCTTGAAAGCCAGACATTTTAGTATGTTAGGGAAAAATAGTCCGTGAACTTCATAAAGATATCACCAGACTTGATTTGCACTGAAGTGAATTTCTTGATCAAAAGCAACATTATGAACAACTCTATGGTGAAGAGTAAGAAATTATATAAATCCAAAAATAAGAGATTTAACAGAAGCATGGCATGAAAGAAAGACATATCCATTCCAGAGTGTCTGACCCACTAAAAATAAAGCAGTGCCGATTTAAAGATAGAAGGAATAACCAGACCAATAAATCTGCTACCTGATCACACAGGGAAACAGTCCCATATCATAGAAACAGTGTTGGTGTGTACTTTTGATGCATAGAATATTGAGCTGTGGCAATAGCCAACTCTGCCTTGCTGAGTGGAAGTCATTGCTAAAACCCTACATAACCGTAAACCTGCCTACTTTGTTCAGAAATGCTTTGAATAAGGAGAGAAATGGTTGGGGGATCTAGTGTGAACTGTATGCACAAAATGGGTCATTCTATCCATTGGTTTATTAAGGGCCCTTTTGCAAATGTCACTTTTTGGTGAGCATTTATGCCTAAATATTTTCATGATTCTCTTTTGTGAATATGGCCTTTGCATATATAATCAAGGCAATACAAGCTGTATTGCATTATGATAGATGTTAATCTATTAAGGCCAATACATTTAAACAAATAAATAAGCACACCAGAGAAACTATTCGGTATTTACACATATGTACATAAGATCCTAATTATATAATTGACAATGTGAAATAGGAAGAAAAGGGGTAAAGGTGTAGGAAAGTGGGAAGGTTAGGGTAAAGATTATAAGGGAAAAGAAAAAAATATGAGAAAATGAAAATAAAGTGTTTGTAAATGGGGAGGGTAGGAGAGGGTGAAGGGAGGGTGGGGACAAGGGGAAAAATGAGGACCAAGATCAGTCATGTAAAGTTACAAGATCCCAATGATGAATGTAATTGTACTGTATACCTAAAAGGTACCAATAAACTCAATGAGAAAAACTAAATAAATAAATAAAATAAATAAGCATAAAAGAAGGATATAACAACAGTAGGAAAGTTTGGAATTACAAAGATGCAAGCTAAGGGATGTTAAGCATTGACAGCTTCCACCAGGAAGCTAGGATGACAAAAGGAATGACCCTCACCCTAGAAGTAAGAGAGACACTATGTGCATGGCAACAACATGAGTTTAGACTTCTAACCCACAGAAATGGGTAAAATTATATTTTTGTGTTTAAGTTACTACATCTGAACTATTTGTTGACGACACACCAGAAAACTAAGATAGCTGAAATGTTATAAAAAGAACTTTATTTGTTGATTCTTCATTACCTTGAGAAAATGTTTTACATGTAATGCATATTACATGTGATTCTTGACTTTGATTTATCCTTGTTTTTAATGATGAGGTGGAACCCTGACATCGTCCAATGATATAAAGGGAGGCAGATTATAGAGACATGAGTGGATAAAATGGGGGGATGAGAACAGTGTACGTGGTTGTGTGTAAAAAAATTAATTATTCTTCATCTCATGATTGCATTCTCCCATAGTCAGAAGGAGCTCTTTCAAGGTCATTTGATATACTTCCACAAATTTAAACAGTATCCCTGTTGTTGAACAAAATAATATGCCTACATTTTCCAGGTATATTTTTGGTACTATTAAGGTAGAATCGACTATTTCAAAAATTATATGTTTTCTTAGTATGAAATAACTTTAGCTATCAAAATTTCTCAAATAAGTGCACCATTTCTACTGTATCATTATTGCTCCCAGGACTTTTAAAATAAACAGCAATAAAATATGCATGAATGTATATCACCTTTTGTACAAAGGAATACATATAGACATGCACTGGAGCATAGAAAGTAATATCAATATTTCCCATTTAACTGTAATATTACTTTAAAGGATTTACATTTTTATTACACTTGTCTCTCTTTTCTCTAACATTTAAATCATGATTCTTAGTGAAAATAAATGTTGACTTTATTCTATAACGTATTTATAATAGGACAACTATAGTTATAATTATTTTCTGTATATAATATTGATAATAAAACTCCTGAAAATAGTTAAAGGTTTTTGTACAATATTATTTTCAGAGAAAACATATTACCTAGAGTGTATATTCAAAATTTTATATTTTATATTCCATTAGAAATTAATTCTTCATTTTGTTATCAGCTAGAAGGAAATTAGGTTATTCATCTTAATACTGGAGTTGATATATGTGTTTTAATTTGTCTGTTTCTGATTATGCAGAAATAGTTGCATTATTTAAAATTTAGCAAGTATAGAATTATGCTTAATGAAAATATCATTTAAAACCCTCTTTTATTATGCTCACTTTCTCATTGTATAATGAATTACTTCTCAGCATTTTTCCATATTTCACAATGTTTCCATGCAGAAAAATTTCTATGAATACTTTGCTCTCTTTTCTGACAAGGTTATTGTATCATAAATACTCTTCAAAATTATGAAATTGTTATATAATAATACTGTGCAAGGTTTATTCCATACACACACACACACACACACACACACACACATATATAATCTCCATTTTACGTCTTTATAGCTCTCAATTTTTGTGCTTGTACCATAATTTGTATAAATAGCAGCAATAACAATTCTCCCTGATGAATTTTTGAGCTGCTTCTACTGTCTATTCATTTCAATATGGCTACCATGATTAACAATTTACATAGTATTTAATATATGGAGGTTGTATCTATATATGTATATATTTTCATACACATATATAAAAGTAGAGTTTATACTTCAGAAATTGTTAAATTTTTAAAAATATAAATATTAATATTTTGTATATTCATTAGCAATGTAGGATATTTTTTTGTTTCACTGTGACCACATCCACAGGGTATACTGCCAAACTTTTATATTTCTGATAGGTAAGAAATTATGACTTTATGAATTGTAGCTATGTTTTTCTTTTCTTTTCATGATGGATATTGATCATTTTCCTACACAACGTGTAATTTATTTGTGTAAGAACCAGTAGTTAACAAATTTAAATACTTTGCAATTATGTGACTGTGATTTACTACTTAATTTTTCAATCTTTTTGTTTGTTTTCTTCTTGGGGTGTTGGCTTTTGTTTTTAGTTTGGCCAAAATTATTCTACCTATTTTAAATTTAATTGAGTATAGTTTCATTTTATACTAATAAAATGGGACAAAATAGTTTATCTTTGTCCTTTCCTTATGTACTTAATTTTGTGAGATATATATCCTCAAATATCTTCCTATGGAATAAAAGGAGAGAGATTCTAAATCTAAATTACAAAAATATGTTACTAACTCTTCAACATATAATCTAGTTCAATGAATAGTAGTCTTTCTTCTAACAGATACATTTATAGTAATTTTTCTCATGTCATTTTTTGAAACATGCTTGAACTTTGAAGTATTTTAAGATTTTATGGTATGAAATATTTATTTACATTACAGATTCAAATACATAACATTCATTTTAATATGCATTGTAAGTATAATTGTGTTATTTCCTTTATTCTCAGCATAATAGATTTTAATCTAACTTAATAGATGATTTTACAATTTTGAAAGTTTTCTTTTCCATTTATACTAGGGACTATAAAACACAATTAGATATTTGGGTTGATGTTAATTTATTTTCCATTTAAGATAGAAGTATATGAGGCACAATCTTCATGTAATTTTTACAATACAGGAGTCCACTTACAAGTTAATTGTTAAAGTTATAACTACTTTAAATTATTAAGTGATTGTCAGATGATGATAAAAATCTATAATTGAAAATTAGCTTGTTTTATTTTAATTTAAACTTTCACCTCCAAAATTAGGTCATTTTCTGTTTAGCTTTTATTATGTAACTGAAAATAAAAGCCAATCATAAAATTATACGGTTTTTGGAAATTTATTTTATTAATTTAGAATACTTCACTTTTTAAAATGACAATAAATATCATGTTTGAATAAAAAATGAGGGATACAGATTGCTTTCACATTTTGGCCATTATGAATGTGCTGCTGTAAATCTAATGAAGGTAATAATAATTCAGTATATACTGAAATTGTTCTAGACGACAATAGTAGTCTGAAAAACCACAAAGACTGTAATTCACATGCTTTCAGAATGACCATACACAAAATTAGCTACAGGAACTGTTTATTTAACTTGAGTGTAGCGATCATTTCATTCTGTGCACTTATCTTAAAACCTCATGCCTTAAATATAATTTTATTTGGAAAAAAACCCAAAACATAAAAATGAAGGGAACATTGACGTTGTGTAGATATAGCAATAACGACAATTCCAATAACAACAAAATAACAACACATGTGAGAAGATTCAAAAGAATTTGAATCCTTCCTGATAACTTTCCTGTGTATAGTTAATCTAGGGATTTGGAAGTAAGTAGTTTAGATCTTTTAGCAGATGACTTTCATAGGTGGCAACAAAAATATGCTTGATATGAAGCACAGAATTTCTTTCCTTCTTGCATTGACATATTTTTCATTATCAAGTCTTGACATACAAGACTGCATATAGCGTGTAACATTGCTTTCATAGACATCTCCACGTTTATTGAGGACTGATAGAAACATGTGCCAATCAGTGGGTTTACTTTTAAATTTCACTTCCTTACTAATTAACCTTCAAATTGATAACTACATTAATAATTGTCGATTTGGTCCTTGCGCTTGCAAGGCAGGACACCGAACCGCTGAGCTAAATCCCTGGCCCTACAGAATATATCTTGATTCTTATTATCCCCCATTCCCCTTCTCTCCACCCTCTGTATTTACAAAGATTTTTGTTTCCATTTTTAAATTTTCTCATTGATTCCATTTGCTTCTTTACTTTTGCCTACCCCTGCCACTTCGCATGTTTTCCTCCTATTTTATATTATTTATTATATATTTTGATCCTAATTTACACTTTCAGTTTCTCATTACAGAGAAACTATTTGGTATTTAAACATGTATATTCTATTTATTTCATTTAGGTGTATAGCCTCAATATGAAACCACAGAGCTCTAAATAACTATAGTTTTCACTCTTTATGGCTGATTTCTAGTCCATTTTATTACTTTTTTTTCTTTGTCCAGTCTCTGGTTGATGGATAACTAGGCTGTTCCCAAGTTTTAGCTATAACAAATTGTAACACTATGATTATGGGTGTACATATATTGCTGTGGTATGATTCTTTTAATTATTTGGGGAAGATATACAGCAGAGGGATGGCTGAGTCAAATGGCACCTCTAGTTCTAGTTTTTGTTATATCTCCAAACTGATTTCCAACAGTGGTTACACCAGTCTACACTCCCACCAATAATAGAGAAGGGTTTCTTTATCCTCACAGCCTCTCCACCATTTGTTATTGGTTGATTTCATGATAGCAGCCATTCTTTCTGGGGTAAGGTGAAATCTCAGTGTTTTTTTCACCTGCATCTCTGGAATGACTAGTGAAATATTGAATATTTTTTCCTATGTTTATTTGCTAATATTACTTCCTTTCCTAAGAAATGTCAGTTTATTTTAGATGTCCATTTCTGGATTGGGTCTTTAAATTAGGGAGGTCTGATTTTTAAAAATTCTTTATATATTTTAGATAGTAGGCCTTTGTCTGAGGAAGAGCTGGTAAAAGTTATCTCCCACATTGTAGGTTGTCTCTCTACATATTTGGTGATTTTGCTTGCCATGTGGAAGCTTTTTAATAAGAAGATATCCTATTTCACATTGTCAATTATACTATTAGGATCTTATGTACAATTATAGTTTTTCATACCAGACAAACTATTCAGAAGTGGGAAGGTGAAAGGAATTAAGGGAAAAGAAAACAAATATGAGAAAATGAAAAAATGGAAATAAAGTATTTGTAAAAACGGAAGGAAGGTGGGGTGAAGGGAGGGCAGGGGTAAGGAGAAAAAATGAGAACCAAGACCTGTCATGTAAAGGTACAAGATCCCAATGATGAATGTAACTGTACTGTACACCAGAAATGTACCAATAAACTCAATGAGAAAAAAAAAGAAGAGATACCTTTGGTTGATTGTGTTAATGTGCAACTGAGATTTTGTGCACAAAAACTTTTGCTGCATGAATTTCCTCTAGAGTTGTACCTTACCTCTCTTCCAGTTTAGTGTTTCTGTTTTAAAATTTAGATCTTTAATCCATTTTGATTTTACTTTAGTGCATTGGGAGAGATATAGGTCTAGTTTTAATCTTTGGAAAGTTGAAACCCAATTTTCCAGTACTATTTATTAAAGAGGTTCTCTTTCCTCCAGTGAGGACATATGGCTCATTTGTCAAGGATGAGGTGACTGAGTGTTTCTGTAATTGTTTCTGCATCTTTTAATCTTTTACACTGGTCCTCAGGTTTGTTTCATTTCCAGCACCATGCTGTTTTTATTGCAATAGATTTGTAGTATAGTTTTGGGTTGGGAGTTGTGATAAACCTACTTATCTTTGTGGCCTAGAAGCATTTTTGCTAGTCTAGGTCTCTTTTTGTTCCAAATGAATTTTTAGACTATTTTCTCAAGTTCTGTGAATATGATGTTGGAATTTTAATTGGGATTGCATTGAATCTATGTAGCATTTTAGGAAGTTTGGCAATTTTTACTTTATTGGTTCTTTTCTACCCAGAAGGAAGGGGTATCTTTACACTTTCTTATATCCTCCTCAATCTCTTTCCCCTACCCTTCCCACTTTCACTACACCTTTAGTCCCTTTCTTCCTATTTCACATTGTTCATTATATCATTAGGATCTTATATACTATTATAGTTTATTCACACCATAGAAACTATTTGGTATTTACATATGTGTGACTTATTTATTTAACTCAGGAGTATATCCTCAATATGTATCCATTTTCCTATGGATGACTCTAATTTCTCATTCTTTATGGCTATTATTCCATTTTATAGAAAAAAACACATCTTTATCCAATTTCCAAATGATGGGCAAATGGGCTGTTTCCAAGTTTTAGCTATTACAAACTGTGCCTCTTAAGCATGGGTGTACATACATCACTGTGGTATGATTCTTTTAGTTCTTGACGTGGCCCATTTCTATTGGTCAATGCCGGCCTGCATCATTCTGACGAACCAAGCGCCTCTTCTGCGCAGGTGTGAACCACCGTCACCGGCGGACTCACATCCAGAATTCATGCAGGGCATGAAGAACCCGGAAATAATGGCGCGTGACATCTGCCAAAATTTCTTATTGTTTGATTTCTTGACAGCAGCCATTCTTTGCGAGTTGAGGTGGAATTTCAGTGTTGTTTTCATCTGCATCTCTCGAATGACCAGTGATGTGGAACATTTTTTCACATTTACTTTCTGCTTTTACTTCTTTTTCTGAGAAATGTCTGTTCATCTCATATGCCCATTTTTGAGTTGAGTCTTTATATTTGGGGGTGCTGATTGTTTTGCGTTCTTTATATATTCTAAATAATAGTCCTTTGTCTGAGAAGCAGCTGCTAAAACTTTTTTTTCCAACATTGTAGGTTATCTCTTAGTTCTGTTGATGGCTTTTCTTTTGCAATGCAGAAGCTTTTTAATAAGATGAGTTTCCAGTTGTTGATTCTTCCTGCTAGTTCCCATGCTATTGAATATGTGTTCATAAAGTCTTTTCTATGCTAATTTCTTCAAGTGTTCTGCCTAACTTACCTTCCAGTAGATTTAGCGTCTCTTTTTTAGTATTTCGATCTTTCATCCACTTGGATTTTAGTTTAGTGCATGGTGAAAGATAAGGGTCTAGGTTTAATCTTTGTCAGATTGAAATCCAATTTTTCCAACACCATTTATTAAAGAGGCTATCTTTCCTCTAGTGAGGATTGCTTGGCTCCTTTGTCAAAGATGAGGTAGTTGAGTACATCTGGAGTTGTTTCTGTATCTTCCAATCTATTCCACTGGTCTTCAGGGCTGTTTCTTTGGCAATACCAAACTGTTTTTAGCACAGTGGTTTTGCAGTATATTTTCAGATTGGGAATTGTTATATCCACTGCCATGTCTCTGTGGCATAGGATGGATTTTGCCATTCTAGGTTTGGCCTGGTTACAAATGAATTTTTGAATTATTTTTTCTAATTCTGTGAAATATACTGTTGGAATTTCAATCATTACTGCTTTGAATCTGTATAGCAGTTTGGGTTGTATGGCCATTTTCACTATGTTGATTCTTCCTACCCAGGAACAGGGGATATCTTTGCTTTTTCTTATGTCCTCTTTGATCTTTTTTTTTTTTTTTAAAGTTCTTTAGTTTTCAGTGTAGAGGTCTCTTGCTTCTATCATTAGGTTGATTCCTAGATACTTCCTTTTTTGGATGCTATTGTGAAAAGAACTGTTTCCCTAATTTCTCTCTCAGTGATTCTGCTATTTGTGTACAAGAAGGCTATTGAGTGTTGACCTTGTGTCCAGCTACTGTGCTGAAAGGATCAATTAAGTCTAGAAGTCTTTTGGTAGAATTTTGGGGTCTTCAAAGTAGAGTATCACATCATCATCAAATAATGACAGTTTAACTTTTTCCTTTCCTATCTTTATTTCTTTAATTTCTTTCTCCTGTCTAATTGCTGTGGCTAATGTTTCCAGAACTATGTTGAAGAGAAGTGGTGATAGTGGGCATCTGTATCTTGTTCCTGATTTTAATGTGAGAATTTTCATTTTTTGGCCATTTAATATGATTTTGGCTGTTGGTTTTTCATAGATAGCCTTTATTTAGTTGAGATATAGACCATCTATTCCAATTTTTTGCAGGGTTTTTTATCGTGAGTGGGTGTTGAATTTTGTCCAATAGTTTTTGTTCATCTATTGAGAGGATCATATGGTTTTTGTCCTTGAATCTGTTAATATAGTGTATTATATTTATTAATTCCTTGCATCCCGGGAATAAATCCAACTTGGTCAGAGTGTATGATCTTCTTGATGACACTCTGTATTCTTTTTGCCAGTATCTTATTATGAATTTTTGCTTCTATATTTATTAATGAGATTGGCTTGTAGTTCTCTTTTGTAGTTGCATCTTTCCCTGGTTTGGGAATCAAAGTAAAACTTGCTTCTAGAAATGAATTTGGAAGTATAGCTTCCTTTTCAATTTCATTGAAAAATTTAAAGAGTAGTAGCAGTAGTTCTTTCCTAAATATCTTATAAATATCGGTGGTGAATCCTTCAGGACCTAGGCTTTTCTTCATTGGTAAACTTTTAATTATATTTTCAATTTCACTGATTGTAATTCTCATATTTAGAATTTTTTTATCTTCTTCATTCAACTTTGGTAATTCATGAGTATCTAGAAATCTCTCCATTTCTTCTGTGTTTTCCATTTTATTAGAGTACAATTCCTTAAAGTAGGTGTTGATGATCCTATGGATTTCTGCTGGGTCTTTTGTGACTTCACCTTTTTCATTTCTAATTGTATGGATCTGAGTTTTTCTTTCCTTTTTTTGACTAAGTTAGCTAAGAGTTTATCATTTTTTTTTCTTGCAGAAAAACAACTCTTCAATTAACTGATTTTTGATATCATTCTCTTAGTTTCCATTGCATTGATTTCTTCTCTAATCTTTATAATTTCTTGTATGAGCTTTGGGTTTTTCTTGCTCTTATTTTTCTAGCAGTCTAAGATTTAATTTTAGGTTCTTTATTTGAGCTCCTTCTGTTTTCTTAGTGTGGGCATTCACTGCTATGAATTTTCAACATAGAACTGCTTTCATTGTGTCCCATAGATTCCTCTATGTTGTATTGGTATTATCATTTATGCGTAAAAACTTGAATTTCTTCTTTAATTTACTCTGTGATCCAGTGATTGTTCAGGAGGGTGTTGTTCAATTTCCATGTGTTTGTGAAGTTCCTAGAGTTTCTTATGCTATTAATCTCCAGTTTAATATGCAGCATGACCTGATAATATATGGTGATGACTTCAATTCCTTTGCATTTATTCAAACCTGTTCTATGAGATGTATGTGGTCTATCTTGGAGAATGATCAATGTGCCCCCAAAGAGAATGCATATTCTGATAATGTTGGGTGAAACACTATAGATGTTCTTAAGTCCATATGTTCAAAAGTTTCATTCATATCTAGTATTTCATTATTGATCTTTTTCCTAGATGATCTGTGTATTTGTGATAGTAGGATATTTAGGTCCCCCACTACAATTGCATTTGTGCTTATTTGGCTTTTCATGTTACATAGTATTTATTTTATATTGTTGGGTCATTAATATTTGGTGCATATATATTCATGATTGTCATCTATTCCTCTTGCATTGTTCCCTTTACAAGGATGTAGTGGCCTTCCTTGTCTCTCTTAATCAGTTTTGGTTTGAAGTTTACTTTGTCTGTGAATAAGATAGATACCCCTGCTTTTTTCTGGGCTCCTCTTGCATGGAGAACTGTTTTCCACCCTTTCACTTTCAGTATATGGGCTTCTTTTTGCACTAGGGATTTTTCTTGTAAGCAACATATTGCTGGATTTTGCTTCTTAATCCATTCTACCAGTCTATTTCTTGACTGGCGAATTGAGGCCACTGACATTGATGGTTATAACTGAAACGTTCTGATTTATTACTGTCATATTATTGTCCCTTTGTTGACTCTTTTTAATTCTTCCCCTCTCCTTTTAGTTTCTTTCCTTGCCAATTTGATTTGCTCTGTTGGGCCTCATGGTGTTGTTACTTTCATTGTCTTTTTCTAGGATATTGTTTAGAATTCTTTGTGATGCTGGTTATGTATTCATGAAGTTTCTCAGGTGTTCTTTATCATGTAAGTATCTTAATTCCCCATCCATTTTGAAAAAGAGTTTTGCAGGATACATCAGTGTAGGTTGGAGATTATTTTTTTTTTTAGGACTTGAAATATCACACTCCAGGCTCTCCTTGACCTGTGGGATTGTGTTGAAAAATCTGCTGTGATTCTGATGGGTTTTCTTTTGCATGTGATTTGTTTCTTTTCTTTTATGGTTTGTAGTATTTTCTTCTTCTGTTGGGTTTCTGGTATCTTGATTGTAATAAGTTTGGTGTAGATTTTTTTTTTTTTTTGATAATGACTAGTTGGAGTCCTATATGTCTCACTAATCTGTATGTCAAATTCTTTCCCTCTGGAAAGTTTTCTATCATTAATTCTGTGAACAGCTTTTTAAGTTATTTGTAATTTCTCCTGCTACTTCATGGATTCCTATCAGTCTTATGTTATTCTTCTTTCCATCATCTAAGAGTTGTTGGATCACTTTCTCATGATGCCTTACTGATTTTAAGAGACTTCTCTTTTCAGGGTCACTGAGTGAAATCTTATCTTCTATATCTGAGATTCTATCTTCACTTTCTTTAATTCTGCCGAAAACACTTTCAATACAGTTTTTAATCTCCTGGGTATCTGTTTGAATCTGTTTCATGGATTTCATTTCTTTCCTATTTGGGGCATTCATGGTTTCCATTTTTTTTTTTTTCTTATGCTGGTCCTTCATGACTTCCGTTATGGTCCTGAGCTCATCTATTTTTTTTGTCAGTTTCTGTTATAGAGTCTATAATCATGTATTTATTTTGTTCACCATCTCTATAGTTATCTGGGTAATTTTTTTTTAATTTTTCTAGAGCCCAATTGATCTGTTTTGTTACTTCCTGTGCTATGAGTTCAGGCTCTATTGATGGTTCACTGTCAGACTTTTCAACCTTATTTTCCCTAGAGTTTGTCATTAGTGAACTGGAAGTCTTGTCTTTGTGTCTTACTTAAGTGTTTTCTCATTTTTGTTTTTGTTGCTGGTTGTCGTTCATTTAAAAATTCCTGGGTTATTCCTTAAATCTTCCTGATATAGTTGCACTTTAGCTTTTGAGTCTCTAATGACTCATAGACCTTCTCATTTTCATAATATCAGAAAAGACAACTCATTAAATCAATCACAACCTTTTAGCAAAATTGATACAATCAGCAACACAATAGGATCAAGCACCACTTACAAATTCACCTTTTTTGGTAGTCATTAATCTATCACCTTTAAACCATGTGAATTAAATCAAAATCAAGAAGCAGTCCAAAATATGTTAACAGTGAGTAAACTTTTCAATATAGCATCTTTACCCTTTAGGATGGGGGTTTTGACAGAGTCAGGATGAAAGGAGTAGATAGGTAAATGAATTGGAGAAGGTTTCAAGTGAAGCCAGTGAACACAGGGTGATCACACAGACTTTAGGAAACTGTTGAAGACAAGAGGGAAAGACAAAGTGCAAGAATAAGGACAAGAATATAACAATTTCACTTTCCTTTAAAACTATTGACCCTTGAGTGAAAGCAAATGAGAGAAGAAAAGAAAACAAAGAATGAAGAAAAACAATAAAAGAAGAAATTCAAGTTAGGGAAAGAACGGGAACAGCAAGGGGGATGAAGAATAATATGGGGGAGTAAGAATTTGAGTTGGAAAAATAATTTGCAGAGTCAAATGAGGAAAAGAAATTAAAAAAAGAATTTGAGGGCCTTCTTTCAGACTATGTCTCTCTGGAGGAAGAGCTTGCTCTGGGCTCAGAGCTCCCCAGGCTCCCAGGGACAGGTGGAAAGGGAGACACAGCTCAATGTGAATTGGGCAGAAGCCTGGCTTCCTTAAAGAAATTAATTTTTTTCCTCATTGAGTTTATTGGTACATTTTAGGTATAGAGTACAGTTACATTCATTATTGGGATCTTGTACCTTTACATGACAGGTCTTGGTTCTTGTTTTTTACCTACTGCCCTCCCTTCAACCCCTCCTTACCTCCCCATTTACAAAAACTTTATTTCCATTTTTCCATTTTTCCTATTTTTCTTTTCCCTTATTACCTTTCCCCTACCCTTCCCACTATCCTTACACCTTTAGGCCTTTTCTTCCTCTTTCACATTTTCAATTATCTCATTAGGATCTTATATACTATTATAGTTTGTTCACACCAGAGCCTAAAGAAATTATCAAAGAAATATATTTTCAAAAGCATATACAAGTTTTTTAATGCCTAAACCATAGTTTTAGGTTTCTCTTTAAGGAAAAAATAAATCGTAAAATCTAAACAAATTGAAAATTTATAAAAACTAAAATCATGTTGCTTTCAATTTACATCTTTATTTCCATTAAAATCTTTACCATTATTCTTGAATTTAATATGATTAATAATTTATAAGAAATCATACTATAAAATGTATGACTCATAAATATAAATATACACACATATCTGTATATCTAGTCAAATATATTTTCTAACATGTCATTATATCTCTGTACATATTTGGGCAACCACATTTCTCTCATTCTTTCTCTTGTTAGTTAATATACAATACATAGTACATAGTTTTTTTCACTTAACATTTTCATCTTCAGGGACTTTTTTAAGTCAATAGCAATTTTAGATATACTTAATTTGGAGCTGCCTTAAAATAACTTGTGATCTGACACACTGAAACACTGCAAAAACACAATGTTTTACATTAACATATAATGTTTATTGTCACTGCCATCTGACCAGGGAAATACATTCTACTCCCCATGATTTCTTGTATGATATAAACAGGAATGTTTTTATTTCTATTATATTCAGTGAACTGTTGACTGTATTTATGACAAAGAACTTAGATTTTAATATGGTAACTTGGGGGACCATATACTTCTATGCATTTATGATTTATTTATTAATGATGGTAGAAACATTCTTATCCGGTTCCATACTTTTCAGAGAATTGAATCACATCCTACTCATTCATGTCAGGCCAGATGAAACTGCATACAGTAATTACAAAGTACTTAAATACTAAAACTCAAAATTATAATTGCTTTTTATTACATAAAAATGATAATATCTTGGAATTATCCTCCAACATCAATAGATACTTAAGGTAGTTTTGCAATGTTGTGAGAACTGAGAATAAATAATGCTTTAACAGCTATGTGACTATACCTTGCAAATAAGGATGATCTAATCAGTAAATAATCAATTATCTAACCATTTTTAAAGAAAATTTCACAAACAATTTTATTAAACAAAATTTTGCCTGTTGAGTTTTCCCATTATCTTTCAAGGCTGCCCCCAAAAGGCCTATAGCACTACACTTGGCAATCTTCACTTGGTGTCACCATATTATACAAAGCCATATTGAACCAGATCTAAAAATTATCATCATATCTTAACTGATCTAAGAATGATTCAGACTAATACCTAGTTCAAAAGGCTTCTCAAGTCATATGGTAACTTTGTAATCCCTGGTGAAGCATTCAGCATTTATTAAGATTCAAATCAATTTCTACTGAAGCAAGCCAAGAGCCACAGTATTTCTCAAGGATTTGATCCAAAATCCTAAAAACTGTTTGTATTTTACCTTTGAGGCCTACCAAGGGCTTTACATAGCATATCTCTCTGCCACTAATACCAAATGCCAGTGGAATTATTAAAGCACTTGGTACAAGCATGAAAACAACTTGCACAGCAGATTAGAACTTTGGGGAGCCTTATTCTATTCTTATCCCCAATTCAAAGTGGAAGTTTTTTGAGTCACTTAGTAAATGAGTTGAAGTGACACATCCAAATAATGAAATTGTAGCCTTAACATTTTGCTTATTAGTATTGCGATACTTTCACTCTTTTAGAAGGGGACAGATGTAGTACCTTATCCTTCATTCTGGAGAGGGTACTGTATTTCAACATGTTCCACAATGCCTATGTTACTGAAAATTTCTCCAATGTAGAATGATCCTCAATAAAATAAAGTCTTATTATATAAAATATTACTAAATAAATTTTTATGAAATAAAAATTGCTTTATTACATGCTCATTGAAATACAAAAGTCTCCCCAGTATGTCCAAAGTGATGGATACTTCACACTCTAATAAACATTATTGGGTCTAATAAGCATACTATCATCAATGTAATGGACTGGTTTATAATCATGTGAAGGGGAAATGTGACTAAAATTGCTGCAAACAAACTGGTATAGTTAAGAGTTTATATACCCTTAGAGTAGGACATGGAAGTTGTAGAAAGTGTACTGATTCTGGTGAGGTTTGTTAACAAGTATAAAGATATGTACATCTAATTGAAAGTCATGAGTTATGTAAAAAGAATGATGAGATTTAATGCATACTAGTATTCAAAAAGAAAACAATGTAGTGATAAGAAAAATGAATGCTTACTTTCTATTTTTTATTACATAAATTTACACACATTTTTTCAACTGATAAATCAATCATTGTTTCCTTGCTAAGAATTATTTTCTGTCTTTGGATAATTAATGTGGAAATTGCTATGGAATTTGATGAAAATGTCCTGAAATTATCTACTCATGGGTGAGAGTCTAATAAGGAACAACCTTTAAATATATGGGAATTGAAATGCAAATTAATGAATAACAAAGTCAAAAACTGCTGAAGGTTATTGGCCTAATAAAATTTCTCCAAGGATACAGTTTTCTGTTCTTCATCATCAGAAATGTGAATACCACAAAACAATTGAAATATGCAAAAATTAAATTGACAGCAAGAAGTTCTATGAATACAACCCCAGTGTATAAAATGGTCACTTATTATATGATTTTATTATATAAAAATTTAAAATAATAGCATGATAGAGATGAAAAACAGAGTTGTCATTTTCAGAGATTATCAGATTAAGTAAAGTTTCATTTAAAATAAAGTTTATTTTAAAATGCACTTCTCCTAAATAATACTTAATATTTACAGATTATTAATATAAAACTTACTTCTTTGAAAGTAATGTGAAACAATAAAATGAATTATAAAATAAATTGTGGCTGAGGATTTAGCTCATTGTTTCTGCCACCTGCTTTGCAAGTGAAAGGTCCTGAGTTTGATCCCCAGTACCAAAAAAAGACAAAAACAAAAAAAACAAATAAAATAAATTTTTGAGAGTTTATAAAGAGTTTTATCAAACCAGGGCATTTTATATTGATTATTTAAATATTCCTGGAATTCAGAAAACAACTTTGAAATCTCAACTCATTATTATAAAGAAATGTTATTATAAAATTGTATAGAGGTAGTACAGATAATGTAAACCATAAGCCAAGTCTATTTTGAAAAAGCAGGCATTCATTTAAAGAATAAAATAAAATGAGAATCTTGTGTACCATATGCATAGCAGTGACATGCCTAATTCACTATTTTCTCTGTTTCATTAGCATGCTTCTGACATGTCGGCTGCATCTTGGTAGGCTGTCATTTACTTCATTCTCGATATTAATTGTTATATTTCTATATCCCTGCATATTTTTCTCTGAAATATTGTTATTTCTCAATAATATGCATGTTATTTAATATATTCATATTTAAAACATGTATTTTTCTAAGAAGTGTAATGTGTGGTGTTTACTAATTTTAACTATGCTGAATAATAACACATGCACGTCTGTTTCTAAACAATGTTGTGCATTAGTGACTTACAAGATTATTCTCTTTTTAATTTAACAAGATTTCAAATAAAATGTTTTAATATTGTATGGAAAATTCCTCCTCATTATCTTTTTAAATTCACCCTCGATTATCTTGAACATGTATAATAAAACTGAAGATAATCTGCTTAGATTCAAAATAAATTTCCTTAAAATTGAATTGAGTAATTAGATTAATGTAGGGTAATTATCATCTTTGAGCATTTTTTTCAGAAAAAGGGTATATCTCTCACATTTTTAAACTTTTCTTTTTTCTTATTAAAATATTCTGTGATTTTGTTTTACATTGCTATTTCCTAATTCTTCCTAAATGTATTCCCAGGTGTTATCAAATTTTGTTTGTTAATGTGTTTTTAATTATTCTCTTCTAAAAGGTTACTAGTATTTTTAGTAAAGCCTTCTATTAAAAGGTTATAAAAACATTTATTTATTGAATTATTTTATTAATAGTTAATAGAAAGAGTAATAAAAAATTAACTAAGAGCACTTGCTTTTGAAGAAATTGAGAATGTATTAAAGAACTAACTTTGCCAAAAGAGCAAAACTGAGTCTGAAAACTTCAAGAACAGAAAATGCCCAATATTATTTAAACTGTTTCAGAGCCCACTGAAGAAAGACGATCTTTGAAATTCCTTTGACAGAGTCAATATATTATTTACATAAAAGCTTGAAGATAGCTAGAATGTGCCAATAAACTCAATAAAAAAGAAAAAAAAGTAAATGACAAAAAAAAAGCTTGAAGATGCAAAATAATCTCACTATTATTTTTATTTGGTTTGTTTTACTTTTTGGTACCAGGGATCAAACTAAGGACCTTGGGCTTGCTGTGCAGACACAGTGCCACTGAGCCACATCCCTTCTTAGGACAATCTCACTTGTGAATTTTGAAATAAATGTATTAAATAAAATTTCAAAAAGTACAAGCCACAGTAACTTTGAAAATATTTCAAAACATGGCAAAAAGGCATCATTTTATGGCTAAATAATAGAAAATCTATTTGTACATATCAAAATATTACATACATGGAAAAAAATATTTTTCACGGATGGCAAAATGTCATTTAATAATATATGCATAGATATTTATGTATATCTAAATATAAATATACATAAATATATATAGATATATACATAGATATACATAAATACAATAAAATTCATCTTTAACATGCAAATGACAGGAAAACAATCCATTTAATCTTACTGTTATGCAAAATCTATATTAGAAATAAATACAATAATGGAAACTAAGTTGATAATTTTGTCAAGGAAAATTGAGAACAATCACAATCTGATATTATGTGTCTGAATATGTCAGAAAAAAATACTTGAAAAACTACTAGACCATACTTAATTTTACAAGGTAAACATACAAAATCAGTATATATTTTGTATATGAACTACTTGTCAAGTAGATCATAAAAATAACATTTTAATTTTCAACAAGAATATAAATGTAAAATACCACAAGATAATTCAACTTGAATTGTTTACAATTTTTTCTTAAGGTACATTTCTATTGGTGTAAACAAGTAAATTTCTTTATATCTACTGGTTCATAAAATTATAGCCACTCTAATTCTTGGTTTTATTCATTCAGTCATTGTACTACTTGTCAAGATGCTAGTATACATCACAATTTTCCATCTCATCAAGTGTTTATTTTACCAATATAAATAATATCCTAACATTTGTATGTAGAATTACTTTTTAGAAATT
Source organism: Fukomys damarensis (assembly GCF_012274545.1). Taxonomy (NCBI): domain Eukaryota; kingdom Metazoa; phylum Chordata; class Mammalia; order Rodentia; family Bathyergidae; genus Fukomys; species Fukomys damarensis. The sequence goes on from NW_022900918.1 coordinate 6,585,955, forward strand.
TGCAGAATTTCTGGATTTTCTTAGATGTTTTTAAGTATTATTTCTCATTAAAAATGGTTAAGGAATTATTAAGTAAAAGATTAATGGGAGCAGAAACCATTAATAAACAATAGAATATTTTTATTTGTTGGTAAATAGGAAATGCTAAGTGAGCTTTTTAGGACACGAGTATCCTCCCTGAAACACAAACAAACAGTCACACAAACTGATATTTTGGCTTTTCCAATTTCTTTCAAATTGAATGCTCTTTTGATTTCTATTACTATTTTCTATAACTATTATTTGCCTTATTACTTGTATAGCATGCTTTAAAAAAACCAAATATCATATTAATAATTTTTTTTAATTTGACAAAACATCTACAGATAACACTGCAATTATGATTGGATTAATAAACTCTAATAAACCTAACAAACTAGAAACATGGTAAAATATATCATTTAATGCATGTAACCTATAGAATACCAAGTTATAGCAGAATTGTACACTGTAGAATACATGTGGCTTACCCTCATAATCATGTGGTTTCCTGGGAGATGTGTCCCCACTGCCTACCAGTATTGCAAGAGATTTCAGAACATATATCACTAGTCTGAGAAAACGTCAACAATTAAAATCTCAAATATAATTTTCACTGAATATATATTACTTATACATCATTCTAAAGTTAAATATTCAGTTAAACCATCACAAATCAAAGACTGTACACAAGATTACTGCTGAAAGTGTAATGAATTCCATTTCAAGAGAAATTTTGATTACAGCAGCTATTAAATTTTGATTATATATATATACATTTGCCAATATTACATATGCAAATATACTATATAGTTTTGATTTGAATGTTCATCAATATATCAACAGTTAAGTTGTTTAATGCATAACATGAAATGCAACGCACTTTTTACAAAATTTCTCTATATCTATACATATTTAGTGCCAAATTATAAGACTAAGATTCAAAAATCTAAATAGAAAATAGTATATAGCATGTATATACCATTTACATAATAAAGGGAACTCTGCTTTTGTTGTATTGACTAGGTATGTCTGTAAGGACAGAAAAAATGGAAGGTAGATGACAGATAGATAAATGAAATTTCTGTCTCTATATTTGTATAGAGAAATATATTAGATTGGCTGGCAGAATCAAGACCGATTAGCCCGCAATAGCTTTCTGCAAACCAGAGAGTCAGCGTATCCTCTAGCAGCACAACACAAACAACTTTGAACATCAGAACAAGGGATGAAAGATGCCAGACCTATTCAGACTGCACACCTGCAAGCTCCTTGGAAAATCATTGGTGAGACTTCACACTGATGTGCTCAAAAAGCTAGAGTCTATGGTTCGAACTTGATGGTACCAGTCAAAAATGAACTTGTCCTATTGGACAGTACTATGAATTCCTCAGTTTGTGGGTCTATATGTCACTCATCACTAGGAACACCCTCACAGACACACCCATGCTTGATTTATTAAATTTGCAGGCATCACTAATCCATCAAGTTACCAATTAAAATATGCTAGACGTTAGGTATATAAATGAAATGGTGTACAGAGTTGCACACAGACATTCTGAGAATGACAGATAAACTAGTGACAGTCGTTATGTCTGATTTGGAGATAGTATGGTGTTAAATGTGAATATTCTGCTTTTACTTTATGATTTGCATTGTACAGAGTTGCACACAGACATTCTGAGAATGACAGATAAACTAGTGACAGTCGTTATGTCTGTGACGGTTTTGATTTGGAGATAGTATGGTGTTAAATGTGAATATTCTGCTTTTACTTTATGATTTGCGCAATAAATGGCACTATTTCAAGTATGTAAAAATTAGAAATGAAAAATAAGAATACATGTACACTAAATTATGGTTTTCATATATTATATTGAATGCTACAATTTATAACTGAGTTATTTGATTATTTAATAGTAAAAATTACTACTTAGTGAATGCTTTATGAATTAGTCATTTATCAAAACTGATATAATGTATAAAATAAAGAATGACATTTCAACTATAACATTAATTCCTAGCAGAAACCATTGTACTGATAGATATTATGTATTTTAAAACACATTTTTGAATAGTTCCATAAACCTGTATGTTTTCTTTAAATTGTTAATAATATATTTTAAAATTCAAGGTCCAATAATTTGCCTATACAGTAAAAATAGATATTCTGTTTAAAATTAATAGCAAAACTAGAAGTAAGACAAGTTAATACATCAAAAGATCTATTTACTGTATGGTTAGAGTGACTGTCATCGGAATACTTTGATATTAATTTTATTTTTGATGATTGGTAGCTGTTTGATCTCAAACAATTTTGTTTAATTATTGGTTTAATATCATTTTCATAATCTGGATATTTATAGAAGTAAATGTTAAATCACTTCTCAGCTTTTTGGCTAAGATCAAGTGTAGAAGTAAATGTTAAATAAAATAGTTAATAGATTAATAATTACATTAAAGATAGATCTTTTCTCTTGTGCAGACATAGCTTTTCTAATATCCAGTTTTACAAAGCTCTCCGTTAATCCTACCAAGGTATTTCACGGTATTCCTCAACTCTGAGATTGCACTGAAGGCTGGTCTATGTCACCACCCATAGCAGTTCATGTTGTCCTCTTTTCTGAAATACCCAGTCCAGTGTTTCATACACGGTTGATAAAACAGATATATATATGGAAAATTTTATCACAAATTTTTGTGCAATATACCTTTTGATATTTTTGTGTAACTTTATTTCCATAAATAAAAGTAACATAAAGAACAATACTAAACGTTTGACATTATTGTTCACATTTAGTCTTTCAACATGGATTATAGAAGGGAATGGTGCTTTCAAAGACTAACCAAATAGTTCTTGTCAATAAGATACTTTGCAGAGTACATCCAGGACATGAACTCTTTGGACTCAAGAGCATGACAGCTAAACTTTCACCTTGATTCAATATTTATTTTACTTCTAGCAATAGCTCATAGCATTTACCACACCTGTAAATAGTATATATTATATAAATAGGCTAAATAATGACTACTAATCGGTGATTTTTTCTATAATTATAATCCTATATAAAGATCACCCTTATCTAATAAAAGTAACTGTAATTCTTGAACAATTATAATATTTTCAAATATTAATTGAGATAATTTTTGCTTCCAAATACTAGAAACACTATTCATGTATTCTTGTAGAGGAATATTTTATGTGGTTACAAAAGATGATGTTTTACAGATGAGATTATATTTGCATGAGCACTTTTTACATTTATATGTGATTACAGCTTTTAGGAATTTATACTCCTATTGTACAATATCAATACTTATTATTAAGTTGCAGTAGAGTAAAAGGTGGGTATATTTTACTTTAATTCTATTCACTGGGAAGTAAATGAGATATAAATAATACAATGTTGAATATAGATCATATTGAAAGAAGTAAATGTATGCTACTTTCCAATTGACTACTGTATAAGATTCTGGGTTAAGTGTTGTGTTAGTTACTTTTCTCTCATTGCTGACACGAAATACCGAACTCCTAAATTAGAAGTGGAGTATTTTTTTTTAATCTGCTTTACAGTTTATAGAAGTTTCAGTCTATAATCAGCCAACTTCAAAGCAGGGATGACAAACAGGCATGGGAGAGAGGGAACAACATTGCACTTACAAGGCAGCAAGGGTAACATGGTGGAGGTTAGCAGTGTCTCTCTGCATCTTCTATCTTATTCAGACTACTTGGAGCAGATAGCATTCACATGCTTACTCCTAGTGCCCTTCAGCCTAGATCATCTTATGACCACATAAGGCTTTGGGGAGAACATCTATACCCAAATCATAACAACTGTTCATTCAATATACAAAGGAACTCTACTTTGAGAGTCCATAGTACTTCTCACAGTTTTAAACTTTCATTTATTTATATTTATTGTGGAATGACAAAGTTATTACCATATCTGGTTAGAGAGAATATTCTTCTCTGGGGTAACATTTACTTAATTTAAGGTAAATATATATTTATCTGTATATCTCTGATCAATAACTCTTGTATGACTGAATATGATTTTATGTGTTTTAACTAAATAATAGAAGATTTTTAACATTTTACTTTTTGACTTTCTACATAATAAAGGTTTAATAATCCATTTATATTTTAATTTTTTCAGCAATTTGACAAAATAATTCTCTTATGCATCTCATTATGAATTATGTCACTGATTGAAGTCATTATTTATGTGTTTTTGAACTATTACTATTTAGTTCAAAAGAAAACTTGAAAAGTTTATGAAATGTGTGTTGTAGGTAAACATAAATTCATTTTCAGGAAAAGGAATAAAAATTACAGTAATCAGATATATTTTCTATGTGTAAGAGCTCTTTTGCCTACAATTTCCTCAGTCAAACTAACCAGTGTAAATCACCTTGGAAAGGAGAAAAGGTCAAGCAACAAAGCAGAGAACTTTATCTAAGGCTCATGAATTTTATCATCGTTGGCATTCTTCTCTACCTGCTGTTATGACAAAAGAAAATTGTAAATCAGAGCACTTAATTCTGAGAAATGTGCAACTTAAACAGTAACTTGTCTCTGTTCTCTCTAAAGTGGATGCATTGTAATTTTAAAATAAAATTGGGCTGATTTGCACAGTGTTTTGTTCTACTGGAAGAATCCATAATGCATTTCTGTCATTGCTTATTTCATTTTCATGTTAGTATAAATTAACACTTCATTAAAACATATTCATTCATTTAACATAATGATTTCCTTGAAGAAGTAAGCATTAGCAACTACAATTAAAAGCAAATAATAAAAGTTTTGGTGTATCTTCAGAATATATCAATTATTTTTTGTATTACAGGTTATGGAAATAGAGATGATATTACAGTTAATAACCTCCACACCTGCAAAGATCTTTTAGTCATTGAAAAGCTAGAATATATATTCTCATTTTTAACAAATTAATTTTATTGGTACATTTAAGGTATACAGTGTAATGACATTCATCATTGGAAATTCACACCTTTACAGGATCGACCTTGGTTCTTATTTTTCCCCATTCCCCTGCCCTCCCTTAAATCCCTCCACTGCTCCCTATCTACAAAGACAGTTTCCATTTTTTCTTTTTCTCATGTTAATTACATTTTCATTTTTCTTTTCCCCTGCCCTCCGACTTCCCCTTCCCCTTCCATTTTCACTCTTTCTTCCTATTTCACATTATCTATTATACCTTTTAGTACAAGTTTGCACTTTCAGTTTCTCACACTAGGGAGACTATTTGGTATTTACACATATGTGTCCTATTTATTTCACTTAAGAGTATCATCTCAGGCCGGGGATTTAGGTCAGTGGTTCCACCACCTGCCTTGGTGAGCACAAGGTCCCGACTTCAATCTCCAGTTAA